>NW_021963122.1:0-198490 GCF_901765095.1 Microcaecilia unicolor | reverse complement strand
AAGCATATCCTGAACTATAAAAAAAATATTTTAGAGTGCTGTGTGAGAGAATAAAGCTCAGAGTTGTGACAACGTTCAGATTTTGAGAAAACTGACATTGAAAGAAAGAAAGAAATAAACCTCAGACTGAGAAGTAATTCTACTGAGTTCTGATGAGGACAGCTGAACCTTCAGATAGTGAGAATCTGACAGAGAGGTCTTGTCATTTTTTAACGTGGCAGATTTTTTAAATAAAGTAATAGTTCACGACTACATCTAACTCAGTATTACTGAAATATATCTGAGGGAGAAAACCTGTTAATACAGCACAGTACCAAAATAAAGGGTCCTTTTACTAAGCTGCAGTAAAAAGTGGCCTGCAGTAGTGTGGGCGGGTGTTTTTGGCATTTTGTACCGTGGCTGGGAAAAAGGCTTTTTTTCAGTGGAGGAAGTAAATAGCCGTGCGCTGGAGTTAAAGGTAGAGTGCGGCTATTTACTGCCTGAGCTCTTACTGCCACACATTGGCCTAGCGGTAAGGGCTTACGTGCTACATGCGTGGTTCTCATGCAGCACGCACCAATGTGGCTGCACTGTTGATTACAACCGGGACCGCCCCCTGTGGTAGAAAATAGAAAATGTTTTCTACCGTGGGAAACAGCGAGCACCAACTTCAAAACTACCACTGGATGGGCACGCAAACTGGGAGGTAGTGTCAATTTAGCACACGCTACACATGCAGTAGCTCTACTTCTGCTTTGTAAAAGGGCTCCTACTTGCCTGAGGGAGCGTGAGAGAGCCTGAGAGTGACAGCTTGATGATTATTAGGGAAAGAAAAAAAGAGAAGACAAATTTGAGGTGGATAGATAGGAATTTATCATGTCATTAGCATAAATGGAAAAAAAAAGCATAAACTCTGTGGGGTCAATAGTCAAAGCTATTTATCTGGCCAGAGACAGTTTATGACCGGTTAAATCATTTGTGTGGGGCCATCCGCTGATATTTAGTGCCACTGAATATCACCACAGAACTCTAAACTGTGGGCAGTTTGGGGCAGAGTTGGTAATTATGTGGTTAAATGCCAATATCTAGGACTTAACCATCTCAGTGGCCATACTAAGTGGCCAAGTAAAGTACAATGGACCTAACCAATTACCGTCCAGTTGCTTCGATCCTGCTCATAACAAAACTGATGGAAGGCATAGTGATTCAACAATTCACGGAATACCTAACCACACACTCAATTCTACATAAGTCTCAATCAGGATTCAGATCAAATCATAGTACTGAAACTGTACTAGTGTCTGCAATGAATACTTTCAAAAAAACAATTACACCAGCAAGAACATACTCGTACTACAATTCGATATGTCTAGTGCTTTCGACATGGTAGATCATGAAATATTACTACACCTGCTAGAATACTTTGGAATCGGAAGCCCAGTTCTCAAATGGTTCAAAGGATTCCTCACCACCAGATCTTACCAAGTAACAACGAATAATGACAGATCACCACCTGGACACCGGAACGTGGAGTGCCTCAGGGATCCCCCCTTTCGCCTACTATTTTCAATCTTATTGATTCCACTAGCCAAACTTCTAGCCAACCAGAACTTCAATCCCTACATTTACGCGGATGATGTCACGATCCACATCCCGTTCAAAAGTAACTTAAACGAAATAATCAATGAGATCAACCAGAGCCTCCAAATCATGCACTCTTGGCGGATTCATTCCAGTTAAAACTGAACGCAGAAAAAACTCAATGTCTAGTTCTCACTTCCCAATACAACACAATCAACTACCCTACCATAACCACACCATATTGCACACTCCCTATTTCAGAAAACCTGAAAATTCTTGGAGTCACTATTGATCGATACTTCACACTCGATACCCACGTGAAGAATACAACGAAAAAAATGTTCTACTCAATGTGGAAACTCAAGAGAATAAAACCTTTTTTCCCAAGAAACATCTTCCGTACCCTAGTACAGTCATTAGTAATAAGTCATCTGGACTATTGTAACACTTTGTATGCAGGCTGTAAAGAACAGACCATCAAAAAACTCCAGACAGCCCAGAACACCGCAGCCAGACTCATCTTTGGAAAACTAAATATGAGAGGGCAAAACCTCTAAGAGAGAAACTACATTGGCTACCACTCAAGGAACGAATCGAGTTCAAGATCTGCACAACCGTCCACAAAATCATCCATGCAGACGCCCCACTTTATATGTTAAACCTAGTGAACTTACCACCTAGAAACACCAAAAGATCGGCTCGTAAATTCCTCAATCTAAACTTCCCCAGCTGTAAAGGAATATAAACAGTCATACGCTACTACTTTTGCGTATAAAAGCACACAGATCTGGAACGCACTACCCACGGCCCTGAAAAATATGGACAATCTAACCAACTTTCGCAAATCTTTGAAGACACACCTCTTCAAGAAAGCCTACGAAAGACTTCCTTAATAAACCATTCCTTAAATTCTCACAACACCTTTCTAGCACCTTGCATCTAATTCATCTACTTTCAGCTTATGTATTTAAAATCAAGTAATGACCTTCCATCTTATTCATTTACTTTCAGCTTAAGTATCTAAGACCATGTAATGACTACATCATAACAACATTCTGTAAGCCACATTGAGCCTGCAAAAAGGTGGGATAATGTGGGGTACAAATGCAATAAATAAATAAAAAAATACTGAATCAGATAAAACTCAGTCCTATCTTTATGCAGTGTCGCTCAGGCAGTTAAGTGCTGATGAGGAGTGGCCTAGTGGTTAGGGTGGTGGACTTTGGTCCTGAGGAATTGAGTTCGATTCCCACTTCAGGCACAGGCAGCTCCTTGTGACTCTGGGCAAGTCACTTAACCCTCCATTGCCCCATGTAAGCCACATTGAGTCTGCCATGAGTGGGAAAGTGTGGGGTACAAATGTAACAAAAATAAATAAAAATAATATCGCACTTAACCACATAAAATAGGTGCCTGAACGCGGATATTCAGTACCAGTGCCTGGACATGGCCCAACGTTGAATATACAAGAATAATGCCAGCAGTGGCTAAAAAAAAAAGCTCCCCACCACCAGCTGAATATCTACCCCTATATTAATAGTGCCTGTGGGAAGGAAAAATGCTGAACAAGATGCGATCCGAACAGAGCCTTGGTGTACTCCACAAGATAAATGATAAAAATCTATCAGATGTGAGCAAAACCAGGAAAGTGTTGTAACTGAGACATGAAAGTCTCAGAGCCTAGTCAGGAGAATGGACTGGTTCACCAGATTGGATGCTGCCAAGAGATCAACTGCAACTAATCATTTCCTTCCCTTTTCTGAGATGAGTTCTGATGTTGTCAGGCATTGCAAGAAGTCTATTCACAGCTCCATAGTGGGAATGGAAACTGGGCTGCCGTTTGTGCAAAGAACTATTTTTTCCAAGATAAGTGATGTGTTGGGCTGCCACAACCTTCTCAACAAACTCGGAGATGACAGGTAAATTGGAAATGGGGTGAAAATCAGATGCAAGAGTTGGATCAGCCTTACAGATTTTCCAGCAAGGGTGAAAAACTGTTTATACACAGAGGGGAAACTGCCTTCTCTAAATCTAGAGGAAACCATAATATGGATGGAAGGAAGGAAGGAAGGAGGTGAGAAACTGCTTAGGATGATGAGTAAAGAGAGGGTTGGAAATTGAACTGGAACCATTCATGGACAGTATGATTCTCACACCCTCTAGGGATGAGATGGTTATCTGGAATGGAAGAAGCATCAAAATCATGAATGACACCAGGAGCAGGTGGCATAGCAGGAGGGTCATTAGACAAAAAAGTGTCATATTTGAAAATGAAGTTATGCAAGTATAAAACTAATCCCATATCCTGCACCTGCCATATCTGTGGCTTGAATTATGTGCCAGAAAAGCTGTGCATATATTTGAAACCTTAAATGATACATATCCTTCTTCCCTACCACTCAACCCAACAATGACCCCTAGAATGCCCAACTTTTGAGAGCTATGCAGGATTAGATATTAAAAATGTCAGGTTTAGATATTGAAAATATCACGTTTATTCACCTGCCATCCAAAACCGAGTAGCAAAGTACTTTAAAAATCCATCATATGTGGAGGGGCATTTTCAATATGACATCTAAATCCGAATTGAGACTTTTGCAAAAACGTATCAATGAAATGTATAGCTCACATACATAACTGAACAAGAAAATGTCTAAATATCTGGTTCAATTATAGCTTTGAGCTAGACATTTTCATGCTCAACATGTCCATTTGTATCATTTTCAAAAAAAATAAAAATCCCTGGAAAAAACCAGAAAAACAAGCTATAGGGACATCTGTCTGGCAGCATTCCAGTCCATACAGACATCCCAGCAGTGAAGAGGGGCAGCCTAGAGGTCAGTGCGGTGGACTTCACATAAAGGGACCCAGATGCAAAGCCCACCTAAACCCCTTCATATTGTATGGTGAGCTTTCCAGGAACAGAGGGAAACTACTGTACTTTAAGGTCCACCACTACAATAGCCTCAATCTGGCAGGCCACTTATATATTTAGGTACATTCCGCATTTTTAGGTATAACTTGTCTGGAATGTTTTTACGTTTGGGGAGCGTGCCAGGTGCCCTTGACCTGGATTGGCCACTGTCGGTGACAGGATGCTGGGCTAGATGGACCTTTGGTCTTTCCCAGTATGGCACTACTTATGTACTTATATGTACAGGAGGTATTTCTATGTTGGAATTGAAGTGGATCCTGTTGTTTACTGTCCAATGCACTGACCACTAGGCTACTCCATCCACTTTGCTGCTTTCTTAGGAATGGCTATAATATCTGGAGCTGTCATAGAGCCTGGTATCTACAACCACTGTCACATCTTGGGGGGGGGGGGTGGCAGGAGGTCAGTGGCCACTGGGGGATTAAGGGGTGATCATTCCTTAATCCCTCCAGTGGTCAGCTGGGCAGTTAGAAACAGGTCTAGATAAAAATGTACTTTTTTTCTACCTTAGACCTTTTTTTTTCAATTCCATTATCACAGAAAAATGTCCAAATTTAAAGCCTGCCCAAGTTCCACCCAAAACAAGCCTCCAACACCCCCACCCTCACCCCCGCATTTGCTATTTGGATGAACTCAGTAAAAAAAAGTCCCAATTCTGCCTTTACAAAAATAACAATTTAGACGTTTTGGCAAGAGAACAGTCCATCTTCCACTTTGTGCTGCTTATGAGACATTTTTCTTGTTTGAAAATGAGCACCAAAGATTACATATCAACAGATGAGGATAATATCAGCATTTGTGGGCTAGAGGGAACAGGCAAATCTTCAGATGGAATCTGAAGAGGAAAGAGATGTCAGGGTCAGAGAAACACATAGACACATCTAACAAGGGGTGCAGCAGCAGAGAAATATCTACCACCACCTATGATTGTACTGTGTGGGGATGGAAAGATAAGAAGGAACATGAAAATAAAGGCAGGACAGAATAGGCCCATGGAAAGAGTTAATTCTTTCCATATTGGCTCATTTCTTGTTACAGAAGCTGGCTAAGTGGACTGCCATATAGATAGAGAATCTCACTTAAATATTGCTAGTTCAAATCCTGCTCAAGTCGGTAAAGTACAAAAGTTATTTCCATTTAAAAATTATTGCGGCCTATGCAAAGTATGTTGATCCCAGCTCAGAACCCAGCAATATGGGCAGGAGGCCCAAGTTGGAAAAGATGTCAAGGGCCACGTCACCATGGAAACTGAACTTCCTTTTCATCCTTTAGATGTGGTTTCTTCAGAGCAGAGTTCAGGTACATTAGCAGCAGCACAGTTTATGCAAGAAAAATGCACTAATGCTGCCCATGCTGTACCTCTCTTTTGAGCTGGGATGCAGTAGGTGTGGGTGTGGGTAAATATATATATCTGCAACTTGCACTGCTGCTGCCTGTGTGGTACTTTTCTTGTGCTGGGGCAGTGTGTGTGTGTGTGCATGCTCTGTCTTTTATGTGGTAGGTGTATGTGTGTGTGTGTATGTATGTATGTGTGTATATGTGTGAATGCATGCACATGCTCTACTTTTTCTGTGGTAGGTGTGTGTGTGTGTGTGTGTGTGTGTGTGTGTACATGCTGCTGCATATGCTCTATCTTTTCTGTGGTAACTTACTGTTTGTTTGTTTGTATGCATGTGTACATGTGTGAGTGCATCTGAAGCTTACACCGCTGCTGCACATGCTCTACGTTTTCTCTCATGTGTGTGTGAGGTTTGCACTTCTGTCACCCACATTCTCAGTTCTTGTGAGCACAGATAAGATTTTCAGCTCCTAATATTCCCAGTCCAGCACATTTCACCAGCACTAAATTAGTTACTGTAGAAAAGTGAGATGATAACAAGAAAGAGAGAAAGAGGTTGGTGGGGAGGAGGTGGCAGAGATGGGAGAAACTGAGATGCTGCTGTGAGACCTATTTCATCATTAGGATACTGAATGCTGCAGAGACAGTATATAATCAGGAAAGGGAAAGTGTGTCAGGTTAAGAGTCACACATTTCTCCTATGCTAAACATTTGGCATGAGATGTATGAACAGAGGAGTTTTGGGGTCTATGACTACAAGACATCTTTGCTCATGTAATTATAATTGCAAACACAGTCTGACAAGCATAGAGGGAAGTAGTAGGATCAGGTACACACTGAGCATCAATCAAAGCCAAGAAGCACTTATTGTTACCTTCCAGTCTCTCTCTCTCTCTCTCAGTTCAACCAGTTCTACTACTGGTGTGTCTTTCATAACACCTTACAAATGAAGTCCTCCAATGGTCTTCCCCCGCTTTCGGTCAAGTCCCTTCCTTGTGTATTATGGAACATGGATTTCTGTAAACCCCTCAGTAAATCCTCTAACTGTAGGTCAGAATTCTGGAGAATTAACAGGGGTTACTACGGTGATGATGATGATAATAGTGAGAGGTGACAGTCAGGGTGAATTTGGCTAACTTAGCCCAAGGAATGATCAGGGAAATTCCAGGGTCATTGGTTACCTGACCCTTGCTGAGGGTCAGGTAACTAAAGTGCTGAGAGGGGATACCAGACCTGGGGGGCCTCTAAATTTGGGAGAGAGTGAAACAGCCTCTGCTATGTGGTAGAGGCTGTCAAAGGAGAAGGAGCAGGTCTTCCTGAACTGAGGAGACAAGGGAAAAAAGAAGAGAGAGTAGTATCCGGCAGGAAAGGACACCCGGGGAAGTGAGAATGGGAGAGGAGGAAATTCTCACTCTTGATTAAGAGGGAAATAACTGGAACACTGGCAGGGCTAGCGCTAATAGGATCTTTTTTTATTATTATTATTATTATTTATAATTATTTTACATTATTTTCAAGCATTCCACTTGAACAGAAAGGTACTTCATCAAGAAAAGGAACAAAAACAAATACATTCGTATAATTTTAAGGTTATAGTTTACCAGATTTAAGTACTCTCAAGTCCTCAATTTATGATCCAAGAATTTCACATGTGGAATATTAAAGAAAAAATAAGAAGAAGACATATTGAACCTGTCTAAACAAAGAGTTCTAATTTCCATCTGGGCTCTATTTATGTTAATATTATCTCACTTAACATATAGTCCTCAAGATCTTCTGGCAGCAAGAAATTCTGTAAGTTGTGAGGATTCGTAAAAAACATACTTCACTGACTGGTAACAGATTACACACTTGCAGGGATAACGCAAGTAGAAAGTGGCTCCCAGCTGGAGGACTCCTGGCTTTAAAAGCAAAAATTGCCTACGTCTTCTTTGTGTTTCCTTAGAAACGTCAGGAAATATGCGTATTTTTAATCCCATAAATTCTTTGTCTTTATTTTTTAAAAAATTGTCTCATAATCCAAATTTTATCTGGAGGAAAAGCAACTGTTACCAACACTGTTGCTGGGCAAACTAATTCCACAGTTGGAGCCTCTAGTATTGCGGAAACTTCTAACGATTGATCCACCTGTTGTATAGGATCAGAAGAAATTCCAAGCGCCTAGTTGGTAAATAATACGCCTGAATTAAAGGAGGAAGAGAATCCTCCGGCATCCCCAGGGTCTCTTTTAAATATCTTTTCAACAATTCCCTAGGGCAATTGTTATTGTCCTAGGGAAATTTAAGAATCTCAAATTATTAGCCCTCTGGGAGTTTTCCAGAAATTCAATCTTCCTTCTCATATTAATACAATCTTTAGTTACAGTTGTTTGTATCTCCTGTGTTTTTTCTATAAGTTCCAGTTGATTTTTTATATTTTTGATAATTCTTTCCTTTCATTTTCCGCAACTACTACTGTTTCTTCTAATTTCTTTACTCGGGATTCTAATACTTGAACTTGAGGACATAAGACTTTACCTTATTGACTATCAAAAGCCACAGATTTTCCAGGGTCACTTCTGCTGGCTTAGCTTCTAGAAACGCAAGAGTGTTTAAAGTCTGTGCCCCTTCAGCTGGAGTACTTACTGATTGCATTCCTGTTGCACTCAGAGGATCTCCTGCAGGCAAAGCTTCCTTCAGCATTTTTACTCTCCGGCGAGCTTTATGTTCCCCGTAGCTCCACGGCTGAAACACTTTCTGGTTGCAATGGAGACGATGACGACGCTGGAGAGAGACGCCCAGGGGCTGAGGGGGACGAGCACGCAGGTCAGGACTCAGAGAGATGTCATGCACTGGCGACGTTTCGGAGCTTCCACCTATTCCAGGCGTTGCAAGCGTGCTGTTATCCGACCTCAATGGAACTCCAGATCTCTGCAAAAAGGTATCTAACGTACCCATGTCAGAGTGGTAGGTCGGCTTGGGGGAGCTGCAGCTGTCGATTTCCCTCTGTGTTTCGGCATAGCGGACAATCAAGGAGCGTGGAGATCAGCGTCAGGTTCTATCCGCCATCTTGGATCCCCCTAAGAGGATCTTAAGACAGTCGAGAATTGAAGGGGCCCTGAGACAAATAAAGCTAATAGCCCACAGAGGTCTGGGATGGGACAGACTGACTGGTTAAACTCTAGAGCGAATTAAGCTTGCAATCCTAATGGTGGAAAAGAGATATAAATAGTGTAATGGAAAGTTAGCCATTGTTGCTGTCTGGAGTTAACTGGTGTTATATGCACTGGATCATTGCTAGTATATGCATTGTAAGCATCTGTTTGAGGCACCCTTTGATCTCTCCACTTATTGAATCGACCCATAAGTGAAGGAACTGTGTTCTTTCCCATTTAGAACTTATGGTGGAGCTATCTATGGTGGAGTTTACCAGTTATGGACTACTTAATGAGTTCCTCAGCGGCAACTGTGATGAGTTATTGCTAATTGGATGGTATGCTCTTCTAAGTATGATTTATTGAGTTTAGAATAGTAGGTATTTTACTTGTCTAGTTAGTTTTCAGAATTATGCTGTGCTCAAAAGATTATAACTGAATAAAAAATTGTATTGTTGCTCTTTTGAATTTAGCCTTTACTAATTTTTGTATTTTGGGAGTTAACAGTGTCATATGAAGTTGGAGCAGTAAAGTTATTGCTGAGTTCAACTTCTGTGTTTGTGGAAAATTATTTCTACCCTGTTGCAACAGAGTTGGAGATATGGGCGGGAAGCCCTCCAACCTACCGAGACAGCTCTGGCCCCAGCCTGGGCTCTAACCTAATACTGAAGTTATGTGCCCACTCATGCTCACCTGAGGCTAAAGACGGCACCCAGAACTTTGCCATCTATGGACAAGGTTACCGGTTACATCTTCAAATGCACTGTCTAAGAAAGAAGGAAAGTGGGAAGGTTGGAGGGTGCAGACTATGATGAGTTCAAATATCTGGCAGGTTTTAACAAAGAAGGTCCATGATAGGAAGTTGAAAGGAATGACATTCAGAGGAGATCATTCTTTACTGAGCAGTGACATTTAAAGTAGGGGATTCAGTAGATGTGCTAAACATTAGTACCTTAACTAATGTTAATGTATTCATTGTTTTGGGCTGAATAATGTCAGGTTCTGGTCTACTACTATTACTAATCATTTCTATAGTGCTACTAGATGTATGCTGTGCACGTTACATGCAGATGCTTTCTCTGTCTCTAGTAGACTCACAATCTATGCTTCTATAGTAGGGCAATGGAGAGTTAGGTGGCTTGCCCAAGATCACGAGGTGCTGTGAGAATTGAACCCACTTTGCAAGGATCAAAGCCTGCTGCACTAACCATTAGGCTGTACCTCCTTCTGAAGATGATAGGTTGCAAAAGAAGAGGATGGGATTTGATATACCACATTTCTGTGGTTACAATCAAAGCAGTTTACATAATATATAGGTGCTTATTTTGTGCCTGGGGCAATGGATGGTTAAGAGTCACAAGGAGCTGCAGTGGGAATTGAATCCATTAGGCTATTCCTCCACTTCATTTGTTGAAATTATGTAGTCTATGCCACACAGGCAGGCCTAATATAATATATCCCACCACCACAGAACAATGACGGGGCTTAGTATCCCCAATATAATACCTCGTACCCCTTGAGTTCTGCCCCACAGAAAACAAAAGGGGGAGTGGCTAGAAAACTTATAGAATGAGGAGAGGTGCAAATTCTAGGAGGACAAGGAGGAATAGAGTCTCTGGAAAGGGAAGAGGGTGCCTGATGAAGAATGAGGGGTGCCTGATTGAGAAGAAGAGCTGCCTGTTGGAGAAGGGTGGAGGAGAGTGCTTTATGGGAGAGAACAAGAGTAGGGGAGAACAGATGAATGTAGACTCAGTGACTTGGAGGGATGAGCAGGGAAAGAACAGACTCGGGGGGAGAGCAGAGGAAGAATAGAGTGGGGCATAGGGAAAGAACAAGGACTAGGGGATTGAGGATGAAGGAGAACATGAGAGAGCTGGAACTCCAAAATTGGAAGGGATAGTAGAGACTCAGACAGACTAGAAGAAAAGCCAGGTACCTATGACTGGGGAGATGATGGACTCAGAAACTGAGCAGGAATTTGGGATAGACAGTAGGGACTTGGCTATTTGGTGGGTATGAGTGTGGGACCTAGATGGTCTGAATGAAGAATAAATGAGGGTATATATGAGTTGGAGTAAGAGAAGGAGTCTATAGGGTGCATAGGATTGAAAGGTGGTCTGAATGATCTGGCCTACTGGAGAGAAGGTGAGATAAAGGAAGGGGTTTCTAGGGACGAGTGAGAGACAGGAAAAGTATGTGTCTGTAAAGTGATGAGAAATGGTAAGTGAGGCAGTAAAAGAAGGGTAATGGAAGGTCAGTAGGTCATATGAGACAGAAGAAAGGATCTGAAAGCCAGGTAGGGAATGAGAGACAGGGAAGAAAATGGAAGTGGGAAGCAGGTAAGAGGCAGAAGACAATAGATTAGGATTGGGGAGGGGCCAAGTACACAGGGTGGAGTGGGGCACTAGGGAGAGTGTGAAGGAGTGAAAGACAGAAAAAGGAATGGGAGAGCTGTGGAGGTGTGGATATAAGGAATGGAAAATTGAACCTCTGGAAAAGTACTTAGACGACCAAAAAAGAGACTAGGACCAAATAAAATGTCCAGACAAAAAAATAGAACATTTTACTTTCTGCTGTAGATAGTGGAATATGTCAGTGTGAGGAATATAAATTTCTTATACTATTTTCATATTTTGCACTTCTGTTTCTGCTCTTGGAGGGTTATTTTGTAAAGCATTTTGGGCTAGTATTCAAAGCGATTTAAGCAGGCAGGAGAAGCTCCTTCCCACTTAAACTGCTTGGGGCCACTCAACTGCTGATATTCGCTGAATAACAGCTCTGACCAGCCACATTTAAAGTGGGCAGATCAGGGGCAGTACATGTGGTGGAACTGGGGAGGAGCCAACAGTTATGCAGGTGCCAGCAATATTCAGTGCTGGTATCCACATAGCTAGCAAGTTGGATTTAGGATAGCTTCAAAGCTGTCCAAAATTCACCCGGTTAGCTATGTGGGCCCTGACTGAATATCATTTGGGGCCCACATAACTTTTTTAAGTAGTCAACCCTTCCAAATCCCCCCCCCCCCAGAATGTCCCTCCCTTCAGATCTCCCTCCCACCCACCCAAAACAGCCACCATCCTTCTGATCCCGCCTCCTCCTCCCCCCCAGCAAGAAAGAAACTCCCTCTCACACCCATATCCCAATAGGCCACTCACTCCCCCCCCCCCCCCCAGGCCTACCTGGGATCCTTGGTGGTCCAGTGAAGGAGGTGAGGGCAGGATCAAAGCCCATCACTCCTGCCCCTAGGAGCTGCTGCAACAAAATGACTGTTGCAACCTCTCACCTAATGCTCTATTGCCTCAGTAGAGAGCACCGGCAGTGTTTTTTTTTTTTTCCTCATTTCAGAGAATTGGCTACATTGCTCTTACCTTTATATGTGGTGCATTGCCCACTGATATTGAAAGCTGTTATTCAGACTATATTACTGACATTGACCACCCCTGACACAGGCATTCTGCCAAAACACCCTGTCGGGTCCTTCAATAAAGTTTGTCTGTCAACACAAATGAGGCCCATTATTCTCTTTGTGGTCATCTTCATTTCCTGTGCTTTGGATTCCCTCTCTCCTATTGCTTTGATCCTCTAATAGATTGTAGGTCTTCCATATATACTTCCCTTAATCTTGGAAGATTTTTTTTTCTGCCAATTGCTTTCCACTCAACTTAATTTCCTTCTAGCTACAATTAAATCTGAAGAAAACTAGGGCACCTAATGCTTCATTCTGACTGATGTCCTCTGCCTAACTAGATCTACCTTCTCCAGTATTGCAGAAAGAGAATTAGCAAAGATTCAATCATTACCTCCAAATCCTGTGAGTTCCCCTCTTAAGCACTCCTTCCCGCTCCTCAATAAAAATGCCAGTTTCCATTTTAGGATGCCCTTTCCAAGAAGAAACCTCATGGAAATAGTATTATGTTCAGGTGAGGGTACACCATTTCAGTTAGCCATGGGTTCCAAATTGCTTGGTTATGGGCAGGCTGGGTGAGCCAAGAAGGCCTTACCTGCTGAGAGCGCCTTGGTTTCTATATGGAGTGTGCAGACATGACACCACAATGGAACAAAGTGTTGTGAAGTCTAGCCTACATCCAGAAAGGGTTAGTCAAGAGGAGCAGAGTTCCAAGAACACAAATAAACAAAGGTCAGACAACTTCCAAACCAATAAAAGAATGAAGCTAGTAGGGATGGGCTGTCATTTGAAATTAATGTCACAGTTCCCTCTAGTCACATATTTACTATTGACACTTTTTGCACATCCCTATGTGCACCCTACTAGTTTTTTCACTATTTATTCTCACTTCATTGTGTCACTTTACATTTTTACATATGTAATGAACTCTCATTTGTGTTTATGCCTTTGTTACTATCATATAGTTATGACTCCTGAAGAAGGCACACAGCCGAAACACGGCCCGTGTAGGGTCTGGATGATGTATGTTACTTTTATTGGAGAATAAACTTTTATTTGAAGATACTGAACTTCTGGTAGTTTTGGAACTATCTCTTCCACTCTTTTTTTGGGCTGGATTATTGTGGAAACACTTTCCTGCTTTGGTTTGGTTTGGCATTAAAAATTGGCACCATAAAACTATGCTGCTAGCGTCACCGTGTGTTTTTGACTTGCGCTGAGGCCCCCTTTTACCACAGCAGGCAAAAGGCTGTCTTTTTTGCTGGAAAAGAAATGGCTGTGCAGTAAGTGAACCACTTGCCATGCGGCCATTTCAGGGGAGGGAGCACATACCGCCTCCCATTGAGGTGGCAGTAAGGGCTCCCATGCTAACCCAGTGGTAACCGGGAGGCACGTGGCGATGTTTGATTACTGCAGGGTAAGCATCAGCACCACAAAAAGAGAAATATTTTTGTAGTACTGGAAATGGCACATGCTGAGGATGGAAAGTACCACCAGACTCTTGCGGTAGCCTGGCAGTAGTTTTTTTTGTTGTTGTTGTAACATTTGTACCCCACGCTTTCCCACTCATGGCAGGCTCAATGCGGCTTGGTATGCAGCAAGCCTGTTGCTGTGCACCAACCCTTTAGTAAAAGGACCCCCTAGCCATGAGCATTTACCTTCGCCAAAGGCTGGGGTAAATCCTTGCGCCTAACCACTGTCAATTAGGTGTGGGAATGTAAATATTCTATAAGACTGTGCCTAAATCTTAGGAACACCAATGACCTTCCCATGCCTTTCCCTTGGCCACATCCCTTTGGAGTTGTACACGAGAGAATTTAGGTGCTCAGTTTACAGAATAGGGGTGTAAGTTGGTTATGTGTGCAACTACTAATTAGTGTTAATTGGTGCATGTTAATGCCAATTATTTGCACTTATCTCCAATTAAGTACCAATTTAGTGCCAATTAGCTAATTATGTTGCGTATAACTGACCCTATTCTGTAACTGGGTGAGCATTTTTTTCACCCAACTTTAGGCACCATTTATAAAATTGGGGGGATAGTGGTGCTTTCCTTAAAGAGTATGCGCTGTTTGTCGTGGTGTGTGTTCTTTACCAATAAATATACATGCACGTGCATAGAAGAGGTTCACGCATGTGCAGTGGTGACACTATGCAAATAGCACACACTCTTTAAAGAAAGCATGTACTATGAGTGCATTGTGTGGTCTCTTAACAACGTTCATTTCTACACAGAACAATCAAACAAACGTGAAAGAGAAACTTTCTGGGTGCTCACCCCTAGAAGCTAGCAGACCTATACCAACCCCGTTATGTTAAAGTACTTGGGGAAGACTGAGAGATGGGAAATTTTGTATTTCCCAGTTGTGTGAGATTATTGATATATAAGCATTATTTCTTTATGTCCATACCTTTCATGGTTGTTTTCTTTTTCTTTTTTACTCTTTTTTTTTCACTTCGGTATTAAAACATTTCTTTTCATTGTTGTTAATAACTGTAAGCTACAATTATCACCTCTAGGCCTTGGCAAGTCTGGAATTTCTTACGTGATATGGAATTACATGGTGCTTGCTGGAATGAAATAACCAATGTATTTAATGTATCCATTTCTCTGCAGTAGCTCAAGACATAAAAAGCTAAAAAATAAAAAAAACAGCATCAGAAGTATGAGTTTCTTGATAGAATTCAAATTCTATTCTATTAACATGGCTTAAAAAGCAGAAGCTGCAACAGAAATAGAAATAACTCCCCTTCTCTGACCCCTGAGCATAGCTGTCATTGGTACCCTGCCATGGCTGATCCCCTCCATTCAACTGAGCTTCCAGGCACCTACTGAGAGGATTAATCAATACTCATGAATTATTCAACTTAGAGCCCCCAGAGGACTGGAGAACAGTTAAAAGGACAATGCCTGTAATTACTTCTCAGCCTTGTTTATCTCCTATCCCGCCTTTTAATAAATTCATCCATTCTTACCTTTCCTTTCTGTATTTTGTCCCCATTGTTCACTTGCTTGTTTTAGCTAATTATAACGGAAAAAAAATGTTAGCAGTTTCCCATGTGGCATAATTAACAGAGCTATATGAACTACATATCCAGCTAGGGTTTGACATAAAGTCCTAGGGTACAATAGTGCATTACTGGTTGTGCTCCTGCTTGTGTACCTCCAGTATTTAGGTAAGAGCCTCCACTGCATGCAAATTTCTCTTATTTATATTCATTGTGGATATCCTGAAAACCTGACTGGCTGGGGATTCCCTAGGATAGGTTTGGGAACCACTGGATTAGTCCATTGTTCCCCAGCTCTGTTGTGGGGCACACCTGATGGGTCTGGGTTTCAAGATATCTATAATGAATATACATGAATAGATTTGCATACAGTGAAGATTCAGTGCATGAAAATTTATCTAATACATATTCAATGTGGTAATCCCAAAAATCTAAGCGTCAGGGTGTACCTCCAGGAAGGGCTAGAAAACATTGGGTGAGTCTATAACGGTGATTGTTAACCTAGTCTTCAGGACACACTTAGCCAGTCTGGTTTTCAGGAAATCCAGAATGGCTATACATAAGATACTGGGGCATGCAAATATCCCTCATGCATATTCATTTTGGATATCCTGAAAGCCTGACTGGACAAGGACTGCACTGATAATTGCTTTCCTCTTTGTTGGCAACCAGTAAAATGTTCATTTGCCACCTCTGCAAAATACATTTTGGGAATTAGGATGGCAAAAACCAGAACTAAGGGTATTCACACAGGCTAACACAGGGCTTCTCAATCCTGTCCTGGAGGCATACCAAGCCAATGAGTCTTCAGCATATGCAAATTTATCTGAAGCATATTCATTTTGATAATCTATAAAATCCTCCAGGAGAGAGTTGAGAAGAACTGGGCCAATTGTTTCAAGCTTTTAAAGACATGAACAAAACACAAAGGGGTCAATATTCAATGGGACTTAGATAAGAACATCTCCTACTCAGATAAGTCTCTCTCACTGGGTTCATACCTGGATTTTCAGAGGCATTATCTGGATAATGCCATTGATAATTTGTACAGACTGCCTCAACAATATCTGGATAGTTCCATGGTAGTCTGTGGGCAGAGTTGGTATTTCTCGGTTAATGACAATATTCAGTCCACTAACTAAAGGCTATCCTAACTTAATCTGGTAATTTATCTCAATGAACTACCTAATTACAGCAGTTAGAAGCTTTAATAGGGATGGTTACTTGGAATCAATTGGAGGAACTAGTTCACATTAGACAAAAAAATTGGTAACAACATGGTCTCACTGAACAGGGATGCAAGACACAAGGTTTAACTCTGAATCTATCTATAAGATGGGCCATCTGTCCCTTAGTAACCTTCCTAAAAGCTGGTCTTCTCAGAGCTAAGATCCCCACTTTCTTGGATTGATCAGAGGTAACCATTCCTGGACAGTTCTTTTTGCAGTTTCCTGTGAACTTGGTGGTAAATCATATTTTCTGGGACCCTAAACAACTTTTCTTGGAGCGAGAAAGAAAAATGTTTCTGTTTAGCAAATACGGTCTATCTTTATCGAGTTAAAAGATTAGGTGACAGTATTAAATCAAAGTTCTATCCTCTGTCAGTGTCTAATGAGTAGATTAACTTTTTTTTTCCCTTTGTATCATTTCATCTTGTTTATCCTAAATTTGCTGGCAAAGATACTTTCTTTGTTTAATTGTTAAATGCATGGAAAAATAAAATAAAAAGAATTAACCATTCCTATTACAACTTTTAACTGTTATACATTAACAGTACAATAGGAACTTAGCACAGCTGGATGAACCTTGCAACCATTTTCCCACTCTTGGTTGACTAAGAGCCAAGTTTTACCCGGATGTTTAATGCTGGATGGTATCCGGATAGCGGCATAGAATATCTGTGTATAAATAACCCATGGTGGCCAGTTTTTACAAATGCTGACTAACAGCAAAATAGAGTGGGAAGTGGACCAATGACTCCAGACTGGGTCAAACTGAGAGATTTTTTTACAGACTCGACACAGATCTGTGTTTCGGCCACAGGCCTGCCTCAGGAGTCTCTGTAGTGTGCGATTAAATAAAATGCCACTGGAAAAAAGAGAGGTCTTGAAAAAGACCTGGGGGCTTAAACTCGCCACAATGCATAATGCAGCTCTTTCTATGGAGCCAAATATGTGAAAGATCTGTGTAATAAAATCTCTCAGTTTGACTCAGCTGTCCCAGTCTCTGGAGTCATTGATCCACTTTGCACTCCTTTTTGCTGTCTGTTGGTTTTGTGGGATTTTGTTGTTCATCTACCTATGGATTACCCATCCCTAAAAATGCTGACTGCCATGGGCTGAATATCAGAGGAAAAATAGCCAAAACACCTAAGAGGTCATATCTGCCCCCTTCATGCACATCTGTGGATTTGCTCGTTATTATTCCTTCTGCTGAACATGTTTCTGTCAGGGCATTTACTGAATGATTAGTGAAAAAAGACTTGCATGCAATCAATCACAACCATACACACACATTCACGTGAAGATTTTTTGTTTTTATATACAGAGGCCTGACACTCATCCGAATCCTCTTCTAGCACACAGGTACCCAGAAACCTCCTGATGGAGAAGAATAGATGCACTTTGCTTCTGTTCATTTATCTGATAGAAACAGAACATTTGTAAGAGCTACAACAACAAAGTCCTTCAGCTCAGAGGTCATCCTGTCTTCCAATTTCAGCAGAGCTAGTTACCTGATATCTTTTCAGCTCAGTGTTGATCCATTGCTCTCCTACTGTGGTTTGAGTGCTGAAACTGGTTTCCTAGCAATAAGCTCCGAATCACAAACTGAACTGGAAAAAGAAGCTAAGCTGACATAATACTTACCCTTATCCAGTATAACCAGATTTGTACACATATTGCTAGATTTAAAGTATACTACTGGTCAGTGGGGATGTGCATAAGAAGCATTTTTGGTTTAATTCATATTTGGCTCAAGCGATCATTTGGTTTGTTTTTGAATACCAAATCATTCGCCATCTTTGTTTCATTTGTTGCAACTAAAGCCAATGGGGCAAGCAATTTTTCTTCCAAAGCACTGGGATTTTCTATCCATTTTCAATTAAACTTGCTTAAAACTTGTTGGCAGGCATCTGTAATGGAGGCAACAGCATTAAAAGACGTCCAGGCTAGCATGAAGAGTCCATGATACTAAAGGAGGAGCAAAGGGCACCAGCAGTGGCATGAGACTCCAAGCCAACATCAGAAGGGCAAAGTGGCATGAGCAGCAGAATGAAGACCCCAAAGTACTAGAATAGGGGTAAAGCAGCACTAACCTGGCTGGAAGAGTCCAAGAAAGTGGAAGAGGATTAACGTGGGATCAACATTGGCTGGGAGAGGCCAGGCAGAGAGCTATGCTGATCTCAACATGGGAATCTGTAGTGAAGAGCTCCCAGGGTTGGGGAACAAAATGCATTCATGGACTGCATGGATAAGATCCTGTGGGATTTGGATAAACAGCTAATGATTTGCTGTCATGAAAGCTTTAATACAGCTTGATAAACCACCTTTCTTAAAAGAAAATCAAAGTGGTGTACAATCAATAAACAAATCGAAAAAAGAGAGGAACTACAAAAAATGATAGGAAAGAACAAAGAGCATAGAAAGAAGAAGACAAGGAGCAAAAAAAAAACATAGAGGCTGCGCTACAATGACTCGGATGCCCAACCAATGGCCTAAGAGTAAGTAGGAAAACAGATGGGTCTTAAGTAATGATCTAAATCTAAGTTAGGATTGCTCAGATCTAGTTGCAAGGGGCAGTGCATTCCACAGGGATAGAGTCCTACAGAAGAAGGCTGAGTGCCTGATAGAGTCCAAGTGGGAAAAATGGAGGGGCGGAACAGAAAGTTGGCTAGAGAGAGCAGACTGTAGTGCATGCAAGGGAGTATAAGAAATGACAACCGATGCCAGGTACACTGAGGAGGAACGATATAGGATCTTGTGGGCCATGAAAGTAGAGGTCCTTTATTGTGAAGAAGCAGTGCAGGGCATATCTCCCTGCCAAAAGCGGTAATTTCCTTATGAGGAAGAGGGAGCTCTGTGGGTTGCTGTAATGCTGAGTCTCGGCTGCTGCTACTACTACTACTACTTATTTATTTAGCGTTACTAGAGGTACACAAATAAGTTAGAGACAGTCCTAACAGAGCTTACAATCTATTCAAGATGGTCAAACAGGACAAATAAGGGATTAGGGAGTTCGATTTATTATGACCTCTTCTGCACTTTTCTGTTATGTCACCCTCCCTCTCCTTCATCTCTCTCATTCCAGCTCTTGCAACTTCATCTTATTGATCATTGTATACAGAATTGTTATCCAGTTATTCTTGGGGATTTTAATATACTACTACTACTTAGCATTTCTATAGCGCTGCCAGGGTTACGCAGCGCTGTACAAGTTTAAGATGGGGAAGGACAGTCCCTGCTCAAGAGAGCTTACAATCTAAAGGTTACAAACTATGTAGTCAGTGTAGGTATCATGGATAGGGAAGGTGGTTAGGTGCCAAAAGCAAGGAGAAGAGATACACCTTGATGATCCAACTGCTGTGTTCACCATGGACTTTGGGACTCTTATCTCTGACCTTAATCTTACTCAATCTGTACAACTTCCTATGCATAATGCTGGACATACATTGGATAGTATTCTAGACCTTTCTGCAGTGGATAAATATTTCACTTCTTGGTTAGTTAGCCCTGTCCCCTGGTCTGATCACTTTTTCCTTACTATGTCCTGCAATAACCTTAATATTCCCTCAAAACCTCAACTCCAAATGACTACTCATCGTGATTTAACTAAACTGTCATCAGAGACGTTGGAAGCTAACCTCAATTTACCTCTTTCCGATTTTCTCAACTCATCTCTCTTTAATCAAGTCTCTCTTTTTAATTCTTCTGTAGTGGAGGCTATAGACCTAATAGCTCCTCCAATAATATCAACTCGCTTGAATATAAACAAAAAACCTTGGCCTAGTGGTTAGAGCACTGGTCTTGACATTGAGGTTGCCAGTTCAAATCCTGCTGCTGCTCCTTGTGATCTTGGGCAAGTCACTTAATCCTCCGTTGCCTCAGGTACAAAATTAGATTGTGAGCCCTCCAGGGACAGGGAAATACCCAGTGTACCTGAATGAAACTCACCTCGAGCTACTACTGGAAGGTGTGAGCAAATCCAAATAAATGAATAAACTTAAATCTCCTTAATACTTAATTGTGCGACGCTGAGAGATACTGACACCATCAACAGACTGCTAAAACCTGTTGTTTCTTTCTCTATAATATCACCAAAATTCACCCTTTCCTTTCTGAGCCCATTACTAGAACCCTCATCCACACTCTTATCACCTCTCGCTTAGACTATGCAACTTGCTTCTCACAGATCTCCCACTTAGCCATCTCTCTCCTCTTCAATCTGTTCAAAATTCTGCTGCATGACTATTATTCCGCCAGTGTCGTTATGCTCATATTAGCCCTCTCCTCAAGTCACTTCACTGGCTTCCTATCCGTTTCCGCATACAGTTCAAATTCCTCTTATTGACCTATAATGCATTCACTCTGCAGCTCTTCAGTACCTCTCCACTGTCATCTCTCCCTACATTCCTCCCCGGGAACTCCGTTCACTAGGTAAATCTCTCTTATCTGCACCCTCCTCCTCCACTGCTAACTCCAGACGCCGTTCCTTTTATCTTGCTGCACCTTATGCCTGGAATAGACTTCCTGAGCCGGTACGTCAAGCTCCATCTCTGGCCGTCTTCAAATCTAAGCTAAAAGCTCACCTTTTTGATGCTGCTTTTAACTCCTAGCTCTTGTTCACTTGTTCAGAACCTTTATTTTAACATCCTCACTTTAATATTCCCTTATCTCTTGTTTGTCCTGTTTGTCTGTCCTAATTAGATTATAAGCTCTATTGAGCAGGGACTGTCTCTTCATGTTCAAGTGTACAGCGCTGCGTACATCTAGTAGCGCTATAGAAATGATAAGTAGTAGTAGTAGTAGTATTTTATGCTGAATGTGAAATTGGATTGGCAACCAGTGGTGTTGGACAAAAAAAGGAATGACTTGGTTGAAATGGGAGGCACAGACTAGAATACGAATGGCAATGTTTTGAACTGTTTGCAACCATTTTATGGAAGAAAGTACAAGGCCAGAGAAGGTGATATTGCAATAGTCAAGGAAGGAGATGACAAGAGCGTAGAGGAGCATGACACAGGATGAGTCATCCAAGCAATTGCACAGGGAGCAGATAACTTGTAAGGAAAAGAAACAGGACTTGATCACAGAAGCAATGTGAGTTGAAATGGAGAGTTGCGAGTCAATGATAATACCGAGATATCTCATTGAATCTGGTAGAGCTATGGGGGTTTCCTCGCAAAAGCCAAGAACCAATTGCATCAAGGCAGTGCTGAAGTGGGGAGAAATCAGGAGAGACGGGGTTCTGAGGAAAATCAAGTAGAATATCATCTGGGTACATATAAAAGCACATAGAAAAAGACTGAATGAGGGAGGTGAGAGGAGAGAGAAACAAATTAATAAGGAGAGGAGATAGAATAGACCCTTTAGGCACCCCAGAAGTAAGAGGAAAAGCATTGGAGGTGGTTGAAGGCACAGCAACCTTGTATGGTGTTCTAAACAAATCCTAAGTGAGTTCACACACTAGTTGCATCAAATTAAGTTCTTCATTCAGTAAACCATTGATCACAGCGAGTTCAGCTTGATCCTGAGCAATTTGTCAGGTATGGAGATTAACAACAGTGACAATACCATGCAAGCTTTTACCATAGGCAATCAATTGACCTTGATAGAAATGGACTGGGCTCTAATATCTTTCATATCAGCTTATAACTCTTTCACCAGTGGTTTCCAAACCTGGTCCTGGAGACAACCCAGCCAGTCAGGTTTTCAGGATACCCATAATGAATATTCATAACAGAGATTTGCATGCACTGCCTCCATTGCATGTAAATCTGTCTCATGAATATTTTTTGTGGGTATTTGGACTTCCTGATGGAGCCAAAGGATGGAACCTGATCCTTGTTTGATGGTAAATCACTTGTGGTCAAAGAGATAGGTTCTCCAGTGGCTTTAGATGTTTTATTCCCATGTACACTGGCAGTAGGAATCTTTGAACAAGGTTAGGCAGTCATTTTTGTTGTCTGAAAAAAGAGCACCACACAGCTCCACCTTGGCAGTGCTACACCTAGAGCTGCTTTTGAGCCCAGAGGATTTGTCCATGGATTTCTGATGCCACCCAGCTTTTTTTATTAGCATCAGTGGTAATAGTCTGTTGGAGTGAAGCCTTTATCTTGCAATTCAAGGCCTGAATTTTGTTGAAATCTTGCTTCTTCCTCTTTTACATTTCTTTCACTTGGACTGCAGATTGTTTGTTTCATCCTTGAATCCTGTAGTATCAGCCTGCTCTTTCTGGGATGTTGTAGAAGTATTCTGTAAATCAGAAAGAGATATTTTCGAGAGATAAAGAGGTTTAGACAGCACTGACACTTTGTTTTGCTCCTTTGATTTGCTCTCACCCTTGGCTTTACCATTGCTCTTACAGGATTTTTGACTAAGGCCTCATAAATTTGCTCTGCACATTCACTGAGGCAGGAGACAGAGAGGGTTGTTCCTTTTGTCAGCCAAGTAAGCTCGCATGGAAAGGGGTAAGATTTGGTAGAACAAGTGCTGAAACTCTCCCACTTCTAACTTCTCCCACTTTGGTTCACACTGGAAGAAGGTTTGTCTTAGCTTGTAGACATACTTTTGGGGTAATTTGTCATACCCAGAATTCATGCTGTATGTAGCCTATTGGACAGAGATGGAGTTAGCAAACCATCCATAATGCTTTTTCAAAGCCTGCTCAAAAGCCTCAAGGTTACCCCTTGCATCTCCAGTCATGGTCCTTATGAACTGTTGGCAGCTTTCTGAAAAACAACCAGGGGAGCAACTCTAGTATATCTTCTCTTGACATCCCCAGGGTCTGGAAGACCTAATGTATCTAAGCCAAGTACTCATTAATAGTGAGGTTCCCCACCCCTTTCTCAAAAGGTGTGACTATGTGACAGTTTTTATCATTTGGACCTGCTCTATCAGAAATGTACCTATGCATTTAATTGCTCTGGATTTGGTATGGCTTTTACCCCCCCCCCCCCCCCTTTAGTGGTTGAGAGTGATATATATTCTCACCATAAAATGGGTGGAATGGCCCTCTCATTACCTTTCTCTTCATGGGTAAGACAAGATCGAGATATCCAGCAAGTAAATTCTTGCTTGCAGAAATTAGGCTTTGTCTTAAGATTGTGTAGCTTTTATTTAAAAAAAGTCACTACTTCAGCCCTTAGAGCTAAAACTTCTGACACTGGCTCACTTATACTGTATTTACTGGCATTCCTCTAAGGCTTGCAAATTTTGTTTTAAGGTATCTAGCTCTACTGCACACTGTGGAGCCAATGCTGAAAACTACAGCCAGCATTAACATGTGGTTAACACCAGGTTTGCATGTACATTATATATACTGGATGCTCAAATGGTTTCAGCTTGGGTATTAACTCACACTGAAATAATTACTGCAGACCGCATTAAAATGCATTTAAATGCATGCTAACATGGTCATTATCCACTCACAGCCATGCTAAAAAATACTCCTTATGTATGTTTAGAACAGGAAACTTTTTACCAGGAACGAGGCAGTGAAGAAGGGTTGGTTGAAAGGAGAGGTGTCTAGCAACATCCATTTTCTCCCTCCAACCCAATCACCTTGCCCCAGACTGTTTTGTGCAGCAGCACTGACCTACCCAAACACTCTTGTACCCAGCTTAAAAATTCTGCACCTCCCCTCCCCGTCCACAAACGTTTAAAAAATGCCCTGGTGGTCTAGTGGAATCAGACCTCCGTTTTGACCCCCCCCCCATTTAAAAAAAGTCCTGTGGTCTAGTGGATCATGGCCTCCCTCCCAACCCCCCATTTTAAAAAAGCCTTGATAGTTTAATGGACCCCACCCCTCTGCTGACCCCTCTAATGTTAAAAACACACCCTGGGGGTCTTCTGAAGTCTGGACACCTCTCTTGCAGCTTCTCCCTCCCCCTAAGCCCCCCTAAAAACCATGGAAGTTTGGCAAGACTCTCACCCATTCACCTCAAGTCTAGACCCCTCCCAGCCCCGTATCTTGAAGGAGGCCAGGAAGTCTAGTGGGACCCCACCCACCTCAAGTCTAGTCCCCCTGGCCCCTGAAATTTCAAGGAGGTCAGAGGGATGCCAACTCACTCCTGCCTCTGGATGCCACCATCTGCAAAATGGGGGTGCCCCCTCACCCAGTAGGCAGGGCCTGTGTACCAGGATGCATCAGGTGGAGTGGGGTGCCACCAGTTTGCAGATGGCAGAGCCCGGAGGTAGGAGTGAGTGGGCATCCCTCTGACCTCCTTCAAAGTTCAGGGGCAGGGAGGGCTAGACTTGGGGTGGGTGGGGTCCCACTAGACTACCAGTGATTTGGGGGGGATGGGGAAGAGAGGGACTGGAAGAGAGAGGGAAACTGGGGTTCCACTAGACCATCAGGGTTTTTTTTTTATCAATAAGGGAAGGGGGGTTGGTCAGGAGGAGGCAGAGGGTCCACTAGACCATCCAGGGATTTTCTATAATGATTGGGGGAAAGGAGGTGGTTGGGTATGTAGAATTGGGGTGAGAGCTGCTAGACACCAGCAATATGTTTGGGCTGGGTAGGATTAGGTGGCAGGTTTGGGGTAAAGGGCTGATGAACGCCCCAACATTCTTGATTGTTTTTTTTTTTTAATTCTAAATGTCAACTTTCCCAGCAATACGGCGGTATCTAAGCCAATTGTCACTCAGGCACTGACAGGAAAGCTGATATTTAATGCTGAAGTGCAAATTACTGCCTCAATTTTAGCGTAACGTTACTTTGCATGCTCATTTTTTGAGCATGCTGTAGCAATTTTTGTGTACAAATTTCATGGTAGAGTGAAGAGACTACCATGAACCTTTGATCATCGGGCACCTATATTGATTTTAAATGCCATAAATCACATTCCTTGGCTAGTTGAAACTTGCATGACTCTGATTGAGAAATCATTGCTTTCAACCTATGTATCTGTCTTGAGCTATTATCCTGCAAATTTGTAACTTGAGACTGGTCTGAGATTCCTCTACCAGAGTTATTTTTAGCCTCAAGATCTGTTTGCCTAATGAGGCTTCATTGTCTTGCAATTAATTTCATTTACAAGTCTGTGAGTTCTATCTTCAAGAGAAACCTTTACTTTTAAAACAATTCTTGCCACTTGTCTTGTTTTTCCTAGCATGTTAAACATAGTTGTGTTAAGGTGGGTAAAATCTGTTGTCTGTTTCGCAAGAGTTGTGGTCCAGCAGCCATGCTGTCTATCTGGGAGGCATTTTGAACCAGATTTGTCAATCTTAACCAGCCTATTCCAAATTCCATGTTATGCACTTTTACTCTCTCCAAACACTAGCAAGAGGAAAAGAAGGCCTCTCTGGTACTCCAATGTAGTAGATGAAAAGATAAGGGGAAAGGAGGCTAGCCTTTTCACGTTATAAGATGACTCAGAAAGATGAAGACAGGAGAGAATACCTAAATAAGCGAAGAGAAGCTGGAAAAACTATCAGGAAAGCGAGGTGGCTAATGGAGGAAAAGATAGCTAATACAGTAAAATTGGGGGACAATACCTTTTTCAGATATGTAAGTGACAAGAGGAAGTGCCATAATAGCATTGTGTGGCTCAAAGCTGAGGGAGAGAAATATGTGGATGATGATAAGGATAAAGCTGAAATGCTTAACGATTATTTTAGCTCTGTGTTCACGAATGAAAGATCGGGGGTAGGGCTGCAGAAAACAAAGGCTAAAGGGGATGGATGTATGGTAGACCAAGACCCATTTATGGAGGACTGTGTTCGTGAGGAGCTTGCTAAACTAAAAGACAGAGCGATGGGGCCTGATGGGATTCACCCGAGGGTGCTTAAGGAACTCGGAGAAGTTCTGTCGGCTCCGCTGACGGACCTCTTCAATTCTTCCTTAGAAACTGGAGTGGTCCCGGTGGACTGGAGAAGGGCGGATGTGGTTCCTTTGCACAAGAGTGGAAGTAAGGAGGAGGTTGGGAATTACAGACCTGTCAGTCTGACCTCGGTGGTGAGTAAGCTAATGGAAACGCTTCTAAAAAGGAGGATTGTGACATTTCTTGAACTACTTGGAATGCGAGACCCGAGGCAGCATGGTTTCACTAGTGGTAGTTGTGGCAGACAAATCTGTCTTCTTCAACTAGGTGACCAAACAGTTGGATGTGGGAGGGGCGCTTGATGTGGTATACTTGGATTTCAGCAAAGCCTTTGATACGGTTCCACACAGGCGACTGATAAATAAATTGAGTGCCCTCGGTGCGGGACCTAGAGTAACTGATTGGGTAAAAATTGGTTGAATGGTAGGAGACAGAGGGTGGTGGTAAATGGAGCTTGCTCTGAACAAAAGGAGGTCGTCAGTGGGGTGCCGCAGGGATTAGTCCTAGGGCTGGCTCTTTTTAACGTCTTTGTGAGTGAAATTGCGGAACAGCTGTCTGGTAAGGTTTGTCTCTTTGCGGATGATACTAAACTCTGCAACAGGGGACACTCTGGAGAGTGTGAATGACATGAGGAAGGACCTAGCGAAGCTGGAGGAATGGACCAATATTTGTCAACTAAGGTTTAATCCCAAAAAATGCACAGTCATGCACTTGGGTCGCATAAATCCGAAGGAACGGTACAGTATAGGGGGTGTAGTGCTTCAGCGTGTGAAGGAAGAGCGGGACTTGGGGTGATTGTGTCTGACAACCTTAAAGCTTTCAAACAGGTAGAAAAAGTGATGGCCAAAGCAGTCTTTGGGAAGAGGAAGGTTTTTAGCCTCTTCCGTAAGCTGAGGTAGTCTCTGAGCTAACGTCCAGAGGGAGAGAGTTCCAAAGAGAGATACCTGATACAGGGAAGAGTGAGTTGAAGATCTTCTGAAATCGGGATTCCATTATGGAACAGTGGGGCTAAGATCAATTGTTCTTTCAATCTGTTTGAGTGAACAATGCAAAGAGATGAGATTTAATCAACAATTCAGAGGTAGCACCTTGAAGGGTCTGGAAAACTAGACAGACAACTTTAAACTTAATTCTTTTGGCTATGGGTAGCCAATGTAGTTTAGCAAGGTATGTCAACACGCTAGTATATCTGTTCAGTTTGAAGATTAATCTTACTGCTGTGTTCTTTATAATCTGCAATTTATTTTGATATTGTTTTTAATATCAGAAAATAGGACATTTCAATAGTCCATATGTGGTAGGATCAGCATTTGGACAAGGAACGCAAAGGCTTTTTGATCAAAAAGTGATCTGATTGAACATAGTCTCATTTTAAACATCATTGTCATCCATAGTTGGTTGATGTAGCATGAGAATGATAGGGATGAGTCTAGAGTGACCTCAAGTACTTTGGCTTCTGATTCAACTGAAAAAGTTCTGTCTTTGGGTAGTGTTATTGAAGTTGGGACCTCAATACCTTGATTTGGAAACCATAGGATTTTAGTCTTTTGCACATTTAGTTTCAGTTTGTTTTCCGAAGCTCATGTTTGAATAATATTCATCTCGGTTATTATGGACCAGACTGGGTCTTGATGTGAAGATGCCAGTGGTAGGAGGAGCATATATTGGCATATGATAGTAGTAGCTCTCCTAATCTTAGGCTTATTGAGCTGAGAGAAGACAAGAAGAAGTTGAACAAAACAGGGGAGAGTGGGGATCCTTGGGGTACTCAGTTGGCTTTGCCTGCTGTTGATCTCTTGTCCTTTCACCCTCAACTCTCTCGCTACCTTCTTTTGCCTTTCTATGGAAATGGAAGCAGACAATCTCTCTCTCACAGTTGCACTGGAAGCTATTGCTGTTGGTACTCTCCTCTTAAAGAAATTTCTCTTTAGTTTGGTTAATAAACTATAGGGGGATTGCCATCTCTGTTCCTCTACATTAATATCGCTGCTGGCTATAATGCTCTCACCCACTTTTCTTCATCTAGCTCTACCACCGTTTCCAATCTCACCCTTCCCAAGTATTATGATTCAATCATAATAGATTGCAAACTGTATGGAACAGGAACTGTCTCTCTTATGTGTGCTATACAATTCATATACACCTGATAGTGCTTTAGAAATGATCAGTAGTCCATCTGTCTATGCCTGTGTGTATTGTCTGTCTCTCTGGGTTCCTTTTCACTGCTCCTGAGAAAATATAGTGATGGCTGTCTCTGTCACAGTGCTCTCTCTTTCTCCCATTAGTGTCAGTCTATGACTGACTATTGATGATCTTTATGCAGATAATGTAAACCCCTGCAGCCAGGTAGCCACAAGTAGAAACCCAAAAGAGTTTTAAAATTCACTTTTCTCTGCTTCTGGTATTTTTGTCTTTGCCACACTGTGTTTCCCATGTCAGAAAATATTTTTCTATTTTCTAGTGCAGGGACACGGTATTGGCGTGCCCAGCAATAATCTGCCATCGCCGTGCGCTGTCTGATTACCACGGGTTAGCGCGTGACTTACTGCCTTCTAAATAGGTGGCAGTAAGGGCTCAGGCAGTAAATTGCAAAGTGCCAATATTTTTATTAGCGCATGGCCATTTCAAATAATGGAAATTCCACCTGCGGTGACAAGTGGCCTCTGTGAGCAGTGATTTCACGTGCCCGTACTACCGCTGGCCACTTTTTACTGCAGCTTAGTGAAAGGACCCCTTAGCTCTTTCCCTGCTATTACTGTTTGTCTCTAATTGCTAGTGACTAGTAATTAGAGTGAAGCCCTGCAGCCAGCCAGAGGCAGAAATCCTAAAAGAATGTCACAATTTATGTATCTCTGCTTCTGAAACAGGTTTTTCTGAGTCACAGAGCTGTATGATTTTTGAATGATGTGATTTTTCAATTATTTCATACTTTTCCCACTTCAGCAAAGCAATTTTTTCTGAAGCAGCTGCTAATAAAGATCTTTCTCTTTTTGATTCTCTGAGAGAAACTGATGCTCCTCTTGAAACAAAGTCAGTTCAGACACTGGAGCAAAGCTTTGCTTCTGACATAATGAGATTTCAGATAAGGCAGGGAGGAATAGGCTTGTTTAGATGCTTTTTTAAAAGTTTCAACATGAATAGTGAAGTCTCTCTTCCTTCTGCCTTCTCCCCCTTCCAAAGTAGCTCCACTATGTTTGGCCCTGTTGGCTATGCCCTACTACCAACAATGAATGGCAGGAATGAGGATTCAGCAAATTCCACTCTGCCATCCATTAAGTTTGGTTAAAGGTATAAGAACAGAAAATACCCTTATTCAATTTGATTTACAAGCCATCCATAAATGAATGAATGAATGTCCTAACTGGTCATGGAGACATGCTAGTGTAAATATCTTAATTTTCAATATCCACTAAAAATTTCTTTAGCACAAAAATAACAGGAAAAAAATGATCGGGGCCAAACCTTTTACCAGGTCTTCCAGTATTTCCACACCTGTATTCCATACTTTATTGGTGTCTCAAAAAATGAGTTCTTGAAGTTTGATTTTTCTGGTGTTGCCAGCATATTCAGTAGCTGAGGTTCTAACAAAAGAAATCAACCAGTATAGTTCTGAATCTGAAAGCACTTTTATGGTATGTGAGAACTGAATTTTCTGAAAAGTTCAGGAGTCTGACAATAAATAAAGTGAAATAAAGAATGATATAAAAAAGGGCATCTAGGAATGAGCAGAGCTGTACCATCTATCTAAAAATATCAGGTTTTCTTGACTATAATAATTAAATCCCTTTTGCAAATGTCATAAAGACTTGAAGCAACTTCAGCCTGAGAAAATAGACATACCACTGCTGAAGTATAGATCAGAGTAACTGAAACAAATCCCTGTAAACATTGAAGATGTAATGGAGCAATTTGAAGAGTAGCAAATCACCTGGACTGGATGGTATACATCCTAGAGTACTGATAGAATTGAAAAATTGCAAGTTCATTTTTCAATTCTATCAGTACTCTAGGATGTATACCATCCAGTCCAGGTGATTTGCTACTCTTCAAATTGCTAACTCTGCATTAGTAATATGTAATTTATGTTTAAAATCAAGCATGGTACTGGAAGATTGGAAGGTGGCCAGTGTAACACCAATTTTTAAAAAGGGTGCCAGAGGTGATCTGGGAAATTATAGACTGGTGAACCTGACATTGGTGCCAGGCAAAATGGTAGAGACTAGTATTAAAGGACAAAATTACAGAGCATATACATAAGCATGAATTAATGAGATAAAGCCAACATGGATTTAGTCAAGGGAAATCTTGCCTCACCAATCTACTACATTTCTTTGAAGGGGTTAATAAACATGTGGATGAAGGTGAGCCGATACTGTGTATCTGGATTTTCAAAAGGCATTTGTCAAAGTACCTCATGAAAGACTACTGAGGAAATTAGAAAGTCATGGGATAGGAAGCAATGTCCTATTGTGGATTAAAAACTGGTTAAAAGATAGAAAACTGAGAGTAGGATTACATGGTCAGTATTCTCAATGGAGAAGGGTAGATAGTGGGGTTCTTCAGGGGTCTGTGCTGGGACCACTGCTTTTTAACATATTATAAATGATCTAGAGATGGGAATAACTACTGAGGTAATTAAATTTCCTGATGACACAAAGTTATTCAAAGTTGTTAAATCACAAGAGAATTGTGAAAAACTGCAAGAGGGCCTTACAAGACTGGGAGACTGGACATCCAAATGGTAGATAACTTTTAATGTGAGCAAGTGCAAAGTGATGTTCGTGGGAAAGAGGAACCCAATCCAAGGTTCCACATTAGGAGTCACAGTCCAGGAAAAGGATCTAGGTGTCATCATTGATGATACGTTAAAACCCTCTGCTCAATGTGCAGAGGCAGCTAAGACCGCGAATAGAATGTTAGGAATTATTAGGAAAGGAATGGAAAACAAAACTGAGAATGCTATAATGCCTTTGTATCACTCCATGGTGCAACCACACCTCGAATACTGTGCGCATTTCTGGTCACCACATCTCAAAAAAGATATAGCAGAATTAAAAAAGGTACAGAGAAGGGCAATGAAAATGATACAGGGGATGGGACGATGTCCCTATTAGGAAAGGCTAAAGCAGCTAGGGCTCTTGCTTGGAGAAGAGACCCGGTGAGGGGAGATGTGATAGAGGTTTATAAAATACTGAGTGGAGTGGAACAGGTAGATGTGAATCACTTGTTTACTCTTTTCAAAAATACTAGGACTAGGGGATATTCAAAGAAGCTACTAAGTAGTAAATTTAAAACAAATCAGAGAAAATATTTCTTCACTCAGTGAGTAATTAAACTCTGGAATTTGTTGTCAGAGAATATGGTAAAAGCAGTTAGTTTTGCAGGGTCTAAAAAAGGTACGGATAGCTTCCTAAAAGTCCATAAGCCATTATTAAGATGGACTTGGGGAAAATCCACTGCATATTCTGGTGCTTGTGACCTGTATTGCCCACTGTTGGAAACAGGATACTGAACTTGATGGACCTTCAGTCTGTTCCAGTATGGCAATGCTTATGTTCTTATGTTAATATCTGGGCTGAGAATTCATTACAAAGGGGCCCTTTTACTAAAGTACAGCAAGCCTACTGCAGTCTTGCCGCATGGCAACCCGGAACTACCAGCGGCCCAATGCGGCTGCCGGTGATAATTTTTTCATCCAGCGTATAGAATTTCCGGCACTGCCGGAATTTTTGTAACTTTAATACCACAGAGGTTTACCATTGGGTTAACACGGGAGCCCTTACTGCCACCTCAATGGGTGATGGTAAGTGCTTTCCCCAAAATGGCCACTTGGCAAGTGTGAACTTACCGCAGGGCCATTTCTTTTTTTGGCCTTACCCACTGCAGTAAAAGGGGCTCTAGCGAGCGGCAAAAACAGCTGCCACCACTAGCACAGGGCTCCTTTTACCATAGCTTAGTAAAAGGGCCCCAAAATGAATTACTGACCCTCTGGTAGTTTGAAGGTACTGAATGGAGCTTTGGAAACCAAAGATCACCAAATTTCTTCCTCTTCCAGCCCATTCTCCACCTCCAGTTTCACTCTATTGTGATGCAGTGTGCCAACATGGATCTATCGTTGCCTTCTCTCTCTCTCTCTCTCTCTCTCTCTCTCTCTCTCTCTCTCTCTCTCTCTCTCTCTCTCTCTCTCTCATCTTCTGTGTTCTTGATGCAGTGCTGGGGTCAATTTCCTAGACCACATCAAGCCAAGCTGATATAACACTCTATCCTGGACATGCTTCTGGATTCTTGAAAAAATAAAGCACTTGCAAAAGCCAAACTTTTACAATCTATGTAAAGAAATGCATTGACTTGAAACGGCAGGTCTGGCTCACTGTCCCTTTATGACATTGAGTTATGGGGTCACCATAGATTAACACTTCAGCAATAAATATTCATGTACTTACATACCACTGAAGTACTTCTAGATAAGATGATCAGTATATTTTTAGGGGAAGGGGGGAAATGGGACTTGATATACTGCCTTTCTGAGGTTTTTGCAACTACATTCAAAGCGGTTTACATATATTCAGGTACTTATTTTGTACCAGGGGCAATGGAGGGTTAAGTGACTTGCCCAGAGTCACAAGGAGCTGCAGTGAGAACTGAACTTAGTTCCCCAGGATCAAAGTCCACTGCACTAACCACTAGGCTACTCCTCCATCTTGAGACTTTCTCCTATGGAACTTATTTATCGCTTATATGTTTAAATTTTTAACACATTTCATCAGAAAAAGGTTCACACCTATTATTATGGTCACTTCATAAGAACATAAGAGTAGCCATACTGGGTCAGACTAATGGTCCATCTAGCCCAGTATCCTGTTTTCCAAACAGTGGCCAAGCCAGGTCACAAGTACCTGGCAGAAACTTCCCTTGTTTTAAATCATTCCCCTCTACACACAACCCATCCCAAGAATTCTCTCTTGGGCTGTCTGCTGTAGTCACAATTCCCATATATGGTGACATCTGCATGAAGATCCACTCTTCAACTGTCCACACTGCTTGTGTTAGGAATGTGGCTGAGAAAACAGTTCATTTTAACACTTTTTTCTGATTTACTGACTTTTGTTTGTTTCTATCTATCTATCTATCTATCTATCTATATATATATATATATATATATATATATATATATATATATATATATATATATATATATATATATATATATATATATATATATATATATATAGATATATATATATATATATATATCAGTGGGGGAAATAAGTATTTGATCCCTTGCTGATTTTGTAAGTTTGCCCACTGACAAAGACATGAGCAGCTCATATTGAAGGGTAGGTTATTGGTAACAGTGAGAGATAGCACATCACAAATTAAATCCGGAAAATCACATTGTGGAAAGTATATGAATTTATTTGCATTCTGCAGAGGGAAATAAGTATTTGATCCCCACCAACCAGTAAGAGATCTGGCCCCTACAGACCAGGTAGATGCTCCAAATCAACTCGTTACCTGCATGACAGACAGCTGTCGGCAATGGTCACCTGTATGAAAGACACCTGTCCACAGACTCAGTGAATCAGTCAGACTCTAACCTCTACAAAATGGCCAAGAGCAAGGAGCTGTCTAAGGATGTCAGGGACAAGATCATACACCTGCACAAGGCTGGAATGGGCTACAAAACCATCAGTAAGACGCTGGGCGAGAAGGAGACAACTGTTGGTGCCATAGTAAGAAATGGAAGAAGTACAAAATGACTGTCAATCGACAAAGATCTGGGGCTCCCGCAAAATCTCACCTCGTGGGGTATCCTTGATCATGAGGAAGGTTAGAAATCAGCCTACAACTACAAGGGGGGAACTTGTCAATGATCTCAAGGCAGCTGGGACCACTGTCACCACGAAAACCATTGGTAACACATTACGACATAACGGATTGCAATCCTGCAGTGCCCGCAAGGTCCCCCTGCTCCGGAAGGCACATGTGACGGCCCGTCTGAAGTTTGCCAGTGAACATCTGGATGATGCCGAGAGTGATTGGGAGAAGGTGCTGTGGTCAGATGAGACAAAATTGAGCTCTTTGGCATGAACTCAACTCGCCGTGTTTGGAGAAGAGAAATGCTGCCTATGACCCAAAGAACACCGTCCCCACTGTCAAGCATGGAGGTGGAAATGTTATGTTTTGGGGTGTTTCTCTGCTAAGGGCACAGGACTACTTCACCGCATCAATGGGAGAATGGATGGGGCCATGTACTGTACAATTCTGAGTGACAACCTCCTTCCCTCCGCCAGGGCCTTAAAATGGGTCGTGGCTGGGTCTTCCAGCACGACAATGACCCAAAACATACAGCCAAGGCAACAAAGGAGTGGCTCAGGAAGAAGCACATTAGGGTCATGGAGTGGCCTAGCCAGTCACCAGACCTTAATCCCATTGAAAACTTATGGAGGGAGCTGAAGCTGCGAGTTGCCAAGCGACAGCCCAGAACTCTTAATGATTTAGAGATGATCTGCAAAGAGGAGTGGACCAAAATTCCTCCTGACATGTGCAAACCTCATCATCAGCTACAGAAGACGTCTGACCGCTGTGCTTGCCAACAAGGGTTTTGCCACCAAGTATTAGGTCTTGTTTGCCAGAGGGATCAAATACTTATTTCCCTCTGCAGAATGCAAATAAATTCATATACTTTCCACAATGTGATTTTCCGGATTTAATTGTGATGTGCTATCTCTCACTGTTACCAATAACCTACCCTTCAATTATGGGCTGCTCATGTCTTTGTCAGTGGGCAAACTTACAAAATCAGCAAGGGATCAAATACTTATTTCCCCCACTGTATATATTATTATTTTTTTTACTAATAAACATGTTTTTATTATATATTAGAACTTTTAGCCGGAGAACTTGAAATTATGGGGGAAATTCTAGAACTGCGGCCTCCATTAGGTACACAAAAATTAAGTGGTAGGTTCTTGTTCTATAACAGAACCTAGGGCAGTTGATCTGCAAACTGCAAAGTGGAAACAAACAAAACAGCATCAACTGGACATACAAACAAATATTTATTGGTGAAACAAACCAAGTAATGCCAGACATAGGCCGTGTTTCATCCATACAAGGGCTGCATCAGGGACTATGTGATGTGCATAAAACGTTTCAACACCAAGGTCACTATTTAATAAGGCATCATAGAAGACCAACAAAATGGTAACACAGTGGAGGAGTGGCCTAGTGGTTAGGGTGGTGGACTTTGGTCCTGAAACTGAGTTCGATTCCCACTTCAGGCACAGGCAGCTCCTTGGACTCTGGGCAAGTCACTTAACCCTCCATTGCCCCATGTAAGCCGCACTGAGCCTGCCATGAGTGGGAAAGCATGGGGTACAAATGTAACAAAAATAAAATAAATTTAACAATACTCAGAAAAACCAAAAGGTAAAATCTATAGCTCTCCAGGACATGGCAGCGTGCTCACAAACACGCCACCATCTTCTGGAGAGCTGTAAGTTTTACCTTCCAGTTTTCATGAATGCACCTAAATGCTAATGCACGCAGTTCAAAAGGCATATGGTTATGGGTGGGGAAATGGGCATTTCATAAGTTTTCCAAAATTTATGCGCATAGTTATAGAATATGGCCGTGCATGTAAATCTACGCACAAGGATTTACACCACATTTTCATTGTCGTAAGCCGTTCAAGACAGCTGTAGCTTTCCCTTTGTCGACTTTGCATATGCGAATGTGAGATTTATTATGCAAATCATTAAGGGCCCTGTTTACTAAGGTGTGCTAGCGTTTTTAGCATGCACTAAAAATTAGCATGCGTTAATGTTAAAGACACCCATAGGAATACATGGGTGTCTCTAGTGTTAGCATGTGCTAAAAAAGCTAGCGCATCTACAGCACGGCTTAGTAAACAGGGTCCTATGTGCTCTATGTTCTCTTTCGCTAAATTCTGACATTGATGATTTTTGGAGATGACGTCAGTTTCTGACAAAAATGGAGTCAAAACCCAGATCGGAAAATGATTTGAGATTAGAAAGCTACCAAAAGCACTATTTCAGTCTGATACAAGAGACACTGCAGCTCCATCACAAGATCAACATTTGTATGAAGAATACAAGAATTGCTATATCAGATCAAGAAGACTCCTGATGCAGGTCTTGTAGGCCGAAACACAGCTGTGTCGAGTCTTGTTCATCGATCAATAAATATTGGATTTTTATCTGGAGCGTCGTCCTTATATTATTTTAGTCTTCCACTTTTTTTTTTTTGCGAAGAATTGTTACTTCTGTTTTTGCATTGTCAGTTTCTGGTAGGCATAAAGAAGGCATTCCAATGCCATGCTTTGGGGTCCGGTGATGGTATGTACTTATTTTAATCAATACATTAATGCATAAGTTCTTTATGGCACATCTTGATCACGTATGTAGTTTTATTACTCCTTCATGGTATAAGTTTATATATTTCCTGTTTTGTAGATTCATAGTTCACACCTTGACACAACCTGTCCAGCAAAACTTTGGCCACAGTCAGTGCAAGTGGGAAGCAAAAATTTAATGAATGTTTCAGTTAAGTTTGAAAGTTTTAATAACATCACGGTTTGTTTTGGATCCATGAAACCTGACTTCACTGAAGTTTAACAAATTAATTCTCAAGGGGTTTTATACCGGTGAAATAATTTAACCCTGTAAAATCCTACCATATTGTCTTCTGACACACCGAAGTGGAGGAAGTGTTCTGAAGCTTTTTTCCCCTATGAGGTTTTCTTGTACTTCAGTAACATCATTGATATCTGAAAGTATTGTGAGTTATATTTTTCCAGATAAAGAGTGTTGTAAAAATGTGTAAATTACTGCCCAGTTTTAACTTGCCGGTGTTACAAAGGTATTGGAGAAGTGTGTGTTGGGGCCACTGAATGATTTAGTAGATGAATGTGTTATGGAAAGTGGTTTTTAAAAGGAAGATAGCACTGAGACCTTGTTGGCTTTAGAGCAAGATTTCTTTCGGCATCACATTAAAAGTAACAGCATGGCATTCTTTCATCTCAGCTGTAGAGTATGGAGTTGGCTAACATGGTGCTGAGCTGATTTCAAACACCTTTTACAAAGAAGTCTCAGAAGGCAGTATGTGGAACTAAGGAATAAGGTTAGAAGCTGGTTGAGTTAGCAGCTCCTCAATGAAAATTTTTATTTAATATCTATATTCAGTTGCTTGTTGTTCTGTCAAGAAGATGCTATTTAGTTCATATATATGCAGATAATGTTTAGGTGACTATTCCTGTTAGGAAATTATATCCTTAGTACTAGATTCTCTCTCTCTCTCTCTCTCTCTCTCTCTCTCTCTCTCTCTCTCCTATCTATCTACTATCTATATATATAATATATATATATATATATATATATATATATATATATATATATATATATATATGGTGCCAAAATAATCGACGCCAAAGTTAGGCGTGATTTATAGAATAGTACTTAAGTCCGGGAATTGTGCCTAACTTTAGGCACGCCCATTTGCATCAACTGAAATGTGGTGAAATGTACATGCCTACATTAGGTGCGTATCCCCGTTATTCTATAACAACACATGTTAATTTTAGGAATTCCTCCATTATGCCCATGACCCTCCCATTTCTGCAGCCCCTTTTTCAGATCACGTGTAAATTTTAGATGTAGGTCCCGCCTAAATGTACATACCTAAATGCCAATTAAATCTAATTAGTGCTAATACTTGTTTAATAAAAAGCCAATTAGTGGTACTAATTAGCTCATTATCCAATTAAATTGTGCATGCAATTTTTGGCGACTTTTATAGAATTAGGGAGTTAGTGGGCAGCTGTCTCGGGCTTGTCAGCAATTGGATGATGAAGAATAAGCTAATATTGAATATTAAGAAGACCCCAATATTGTGGGTGGGTTGAGAATCTCCATCAGGGGATTTAGGTAGAGTTACACTTGGTGATGATCCTATTCCAGTTCCTTCTGTGGTACAGAACTGGAAGATAAGTTGGATTCTTATCTCTCTGGGAAAAAGGAAGTGAAATCTGTAGTGAATTCAGTCTTTACAAATTAATATTATTGAGGAGCCTGAAGTAGTATTTGATAGGAATGCACATTGTAAAATGTAATTAGTTTTCAGACACTGAATGATTCATTTCATTAGATTCCATTGAAGTCATTGGGGCAAACAACTTTCTGCTAGAACAGTGAGCTTTTCCATTAATTTTCCATGAAACTGCAGTGGAGGAGTAGCCTAGTAGTTGGAGCTGTAGGTTGAACACTAATGAAGTCAGGGCCCAAATCTCAAGGATATTGTATTGCCTCAGGTGCAGAATTTATTGAAAAACATTTATATTCCCTTAATCACTGACAGTTTTAAGTAGTATTACAAAAACACAAGAAATGTTGGCATAACATAAAATGAATATATGGTTTAAAACAAACATAGAGGGCCAGATTCTGAAAATGGCGTCTAAAATCTAGACACGTCCAATTAAAGCACTTAGCGTTATTCTATATAATCCACCTAGTATTCTGTGCTGATATTCAAGCATATTCTATTTTATTTATTTATTTATTTTTCTGCATTTATATCCCACATTTTCCCACCTCTTTGCAGGCTCAATGTGGCTTACAATACCGTTGTGGCGATCGCCATTTCCGGAATAGAAATACAGAGTAATATTCCAGTAAAGAATTTAGAAAATACACAATAAAATTAGAAGAAAATAAATAAACAATTCATTTCAGGTATTTGAGAACAAGGGTAGTGAAAAGCGTTCAATAATAACACTGTAATAAGTAACCCAAAAAAGAGTAGTTCAATGTTAACTACTTCTGGTACAGTATTGGTGTCATTATTCTATAACAATGCATGTAACTTAATTGGCTTAACAAGCCAATCAGCATGTTTAACAGCACTTAACAAGCAATAATGAGCACTAATTGGCAATAATTAGAATTATGTGCATAACGCTAGGTGTATTTTGTAATACAGAGCACTTAAATTCTAATGTGCAGAGCCAAAAAGGGGGCAGAGAATGAGCATTTCATGGGCATTATGTGCACTGTTACACAATATACCCTTTTGTGCCTAAATTACACACCAATATTTATGCCACATTTCCCTTGGTATAAATGGATGCATCTAGTCCTAGGCACTGGAATATCAACTAAGCATATTCTTTATACCATGCCTAAAAGTAGGCACCACTTATAGAATACGCTTAAGTGGAAATTTATTCAATGCGGGTATTTCAGGCACCACATATAGAATCTAATCCAATGCACTAAGGTTAGGCACAGTGTATAGAATAGTGCATAGGACCAGGAAGCGTGCCTACATCTAGGCATAGCCATTTAAGCCACTGAAACGTGGCATAAATAAACCATGCCTAAATGTAGGTGTGTCCTCTCCGAATTCTATAACATGTGTAAATTTGAATAATGCTCCTGACATGCCTACACTCCTCCCATGTCCGCACCCCCTTTTCAGCTACTCACGTTAGAATTTTTGTGAGTCTCTTTTTACACTATGCCTAAAAGGAAGCACGCATTAATTCAAATTTTTGCCAATTAGTGATGATAATTGGTTGTTATCAGCCAATTATCATCAGTGATTGACTTGTTACTCAATTGAGTAGCATGCACAAATTGGCTGCATGTACAATTTAATGTGCACTTCTTGCCACATCTTATATAGAATCGGGTATAATAAACACAAAAATAAATATACTCAGAAAAGTAAGCCTCATTGAGACATAATTCAGATATCTTTCCTGCAAAAGCCTGAGCAAAAACAATAACAGGACAATTCTGTACCATGCTTCCAAGATGTAGGTGCCACAATGGGTGAACTTAGCCCCAGTGCTATAATGACTTCGGGTAGAATACTAGTACAAAGCTGCAGTTGCGCACCAAAATTTAGGAATGACCACTTACGAAGGTCACTGACTGGCATAAGCTGGCACACCTAAGTGCACCATTCAATGCGCACAATTGATAGTATTCTCTATGTTGCATGCTTGGCGACATGTCCATAGCCCACTCATGCTTGCCCATGTGTACACCCCCTTTCATTACATGCTAAGCATTCACATGTACATTATAGAATAGCGCCTAACTGCCAATTATTAGCACTCTGACATGTACAAGTGCTATTATTCTGTAACATATGCATGACTTCAGGGTCCTTTTACTAAAGGATTAGTGCTGCACACCAATCCCGAACTACCACCGTGCTACCACAGGAGTCTGGCAGTAGTTCCCCACGTGCCCCCCCCCCCCCAGTGCATGCATTTCTAGCGCGACAAAAATAGAAAATATTTTGTAGTGCATTGCTTACCTGGTGGCATTGGGCAGTGCCACACGCTTCAGTTACTGCCAGGTTAGTGTGGGAACTTTACCACCCCAACCTCAATGGGTGGTGGTAAGTGCTCTCCCCCCTCCCCCCCCCCCCCCCCCCCCCCCCCCCCCCCACCCCCCCACCCCCCCCCCCCCCCCCCCCCCCCCCCCCCCCCCCCCCCCCCCCCCCCCCCCCCCCCCCCCCCCCCCCCCCCCCCCCCCCCCCCCCCCCCCCCCCCCCCCCCCCCCCCCCCCCCAAAAAGGCCATGCAGCAATTGTTCACTTACTGCATGGCGATTTCCTCAGAAAAAGACATCCTTTTTCCCTCTGCGGTAAAAGGGGGGGCCTCAGCATGCATCAAAAACACATGCTAATTGTAGTACAGGCCCCCCCCCCCCTTTTACTGCAGCTTAGTAAAAGGACCTCTTGGTGCCTAATATTAGGTGTCCAGTTATAGAATTGCCCTTTAAGGCGTAGATTCAATAAAATGCACCAAAAATTAGGTGCAGAAAATATGGACGCAAAGCGCCAAGTCTATCATGGCAATTGTGTGTAAAATTCCCATCATAGAATAGAGCATAAGTTGGCATGCACATACCTGACTTCATGCATGAATACTTACGCCATGTCAAAGTCTGGTGTAAATGGTCACTTCTAAAGTTGGCAGTTGTAGGTTTAAGTCATAGTATTCTATAACTTATGTATGCAACTGCAACACACTCCACTGACCTGCCAATAAGCATGTCCCTCTACTTAGTTGCACAATGTAGCACTGTGAGGGGTCTTTTACAAAGTGTCGGTAAGCCCTTACTGAACACTAAATCGGGACTACCGCTGGCCCAATGCGGCCACCAGCGGTAGTTCCGCCCTAAGTGCGCGCCATTTCTGGGAGAAATCCAGCGACAACTAGCAGATAAGGATACCTATATAGAGCTGGATGAAGATCCTTCTGATATAGTCCAAGAACATATTGCCAAATTGACAGATAGAGGCAGAAGACTGGGCTTTTTGACTCAGAAAGAGTATAATTATTTGAATCTTAGATTTTTTAAAGTGCCAGTTTTTTACACTTTACCTAAAATTCATAAAAGTACACAGCAACCTCTGGGTCGCCCTATCGTATCGGCAAAAGGATCATTATTGGAACACTCTGCTCAATATATAGACAGAATTTTACAACCTTATTTATCGATAATTAAATCATTTGTAAAAGATAGTTCTCATTTTTTAAGATTGCTGGACGAGTTACAAGAGCGATTTACTTCAAATATGAGACTTGTGACGCTAGACGTGTGCGCCCTCTATACATCCATCCCGCAAAAAGAAGCCTTGCAAGCCTTGAGAGATATTTTGGATGGGGGACCTCGTCCTCAGCTGGTGCCCACTGATTTCCTTATAGACCTGATATGGATTAATCTGTCAGAGAATTATTTTACATGTAATCGTAAGTTTTACATTCAGAAAAGGGTGTTTCGATGGGAGCCGCTTGTTCTCCTACAATTGCAAATTTATTTATAGAAGATCTAGAGAGGAAACAGATATACATGCTGGAATTGTTTGGGCATGCAGTATGCTGGCTCCGATACATCGACGATATTTTTATGATATGGGATGGTACAGAGTTCCAGTTGATGCAATTTGTGGAGGAATTGAATACCTGTCACGATACTATTAAATTTGAAGCGCAATATAGTCGTACTGGTATTGCCTTTTTAGATATATGGGTGGAAGTTCGGAATGAGAAGTTGGACATCTATTTATACAAACCTACAGATAGAAAACCACCTTACAATTTAAGAGTATGCATCCAGATCATTGTAGATCCACATACCCTTTGCTCAATTCCTTAGATATAGGGTATCTGCTCTACTCGAGACCAGTTTTACCAGCATGCAAATAAGCTGGAGAGGAAATTGTTAGATAGAGGTTATCCTAACAAGCTGGTATCCTCTGCAAGAAAGAGAGCATATCATAATCATAGAGAGTGGTTGCTTCAACCAAAAGTGGAATCACAATCGGATGAAGAGATATTGACATTTGTGACAAAATTTACTCGCTCGTTCGAAATGTCTAAGATTGTAAAAAAACATTACCCCTTTTACAGGTTCATCCTTGCTTGCAAAATTTGAGGATCTTATTTGCATATCAAGGAACAGCAATCTAATGATATCCTATGCCCTGCAGATATTTGGAATAGACAACGCATGGGTTACTTATGAAGGCATGCATAGTAGCTGTGGGAAATGTTCTGTATGTGTGAATATGATGACAACTAAAGAATTTATTGATCAGAATACCGGAAAGGTGTATGCTTGTCGCGCTATCACCAATTGTACATCGATAAATGTGATCTATGTCATCACTGGCCCGTGCGGATTGAATTATGTGGGGCAGACTTCACGGGCGTTGAAGACTAGACTGATTGAACATAGACATTGCATACAGTCAAATAAAGTGCATGAACCTATGGTAACTCATTGTGTAGATAAGCAGCATGATTTTTCCGAATTGAAATGCATGGTAATCGAGCAGGTTCAAGTTACGGAGAGAAGGGGAGACATCAGAAATGTGTTGAGAAGAAAGGAGCAGAGGTGGATTTTCACATTACAAACTGTTATACCGAAAGATCTAAATATATCTATCAAATGGAAAGTGTTCCTGTGAATATATGTCATGGGTACGGAATGACGTCACACGCTGCGTATTTAATCTGGATGTTTCAACTAAGATGCCGACCGCCATTTCTATGTAGAAGCCAGAGGACAGTATGCTGGCGAGTCAATTGCTCTTGGAGGTGTTGGATAAACATATTTTCCCCTGAAGCAGCCAGACAGTGGCGAAACAGGGTTTCCCTGTCGGGAATTATTAAAAGACAAGATAAAGAGAAGCAAAAGAAAATGTTTCGTGAAGTTTCACAGATGGAAATGATCACCGTCCAAGATAAGTAATATTAAAGTTTTGGACTTTGTTGATATGAAGCATTGCGTGTCCGCCCTGAATGAGTGTTTTTAAGGGTGAGATGGCATTATGAATATGAAAGTAAATGAAGTGGAGTTTTTTTAAAAGACTAATGATTAGGTTCCCTCTCTATTTAAAAGGTGTGTCCTTTACAAAGAGGTGTATCCGGTTTTCACTGAGGTCTTTTTTTTCTCCACATTTTTTTTCAATTGATTTCCATCTACTCTTGAACACTCAAAGTTAATTGTAGAATTGCTTTTGGATTATTGTAGAAAAAGAAAACCCCAGAAATGACTTGCGCGGTGGTAACACGGCAGTAATCAGGCATCGCTGCATGCAACCTGGTTACTGCCAGGTTTCCACGGGAGCCCTTATCACCACCTCATTGGGTGGTGGTAAGGGCTTCCCGCCACATGGCCACGTGGTAAGCGTTCTCTTACTGCATGGCCATATTTGTCTGGGGACTTTTTACCTGCTGAGGTAAAAAGGGCCCTGGTGCGGGGGAAAAATGACCCCCAGTGCTAGTGTGGGGCCCTTTTTCCCACAGCTTGGTAAAAGACCCCTTAGGCACTAACTGGCCGATAGTCAGCTGGTGGCGCTGACCTTCACCGGCTACGTTATCCCTAGATATTCAGTGCCGAGCCATTTCCATGCAGCAATTTTCAGACAGCAGCCACAAGGGTAGGAGCAAGGAGGCTTTGATCCTGCCCCCATTGACCCCTCTAGGACCACCAGTGCTATCAGGTAGTCCCAGAGGGCTACCTAGACAGCAGGGAGGTTGGGGGTTGGGGGGGGGGTAGTTCAGAGAAGAGGTAGGAAATATGCATGGCAGGACCCTGGGGGAGGTGGAGGGAAGGAGGGAAGATATTTCCAAGGCCAGGAGGGCACTCAGGGGCTCTTGTTAATGTAAAGAAGGTGATCCTTTTCCAAATGAAGGAAAACTCTGGAATGAGAGGGCATAGGAAATAGGCTTAGGAGGAATCTGAAAAAATACTATTTCATGGAAAGGGTGGTGGATGCGTGGAATGGCCCTCAGGTGGGGGTTGTGGAGACGAGATTGTATCAGATTTAAGAAAGCATGGGATCCCTTAGGAAAAGGAGGAGCTAGTGGTTACTGAGGAAGGGCAGACTGGATGGGCCATTTGGCCCTTATTTGCTGTCATGATTCTATATTTCTATGTTTCTATTTTGAGTTTGTTTGGTAGAATACATACAATGGGTACTTCACAATAGGACCAGTGAAGAAAGCAAGGTTGTTGCTGAAACACTGCAGTGTTGGGTCTTTATGTATTTTGGAGTACCAAGTGTATACTACCTTTCTTGTTTGTATGACATTTTGATCCTTGAAGAGGAATTTTTTTTAATAAACTGAGCCTCTTTATGACATCCTGACTTGTGATGTTTGGCTCCTTCCTTCTTTTCTTTGTCTGTCTGTTCTATACCAGAACTACAAATTATTCAGTTCCCAGAGAGAGATTCTTTGGCTAGTTCTGGTTTTGAACTTACATCCCCAAATAGTGTGGTATTCTGTTTCTAGCTACAGGTCCCCATAATGCATCAGACCCTGTGCTAAAATAACTTAACTTGTGGTAGAATAACCAGGGCAGCCGAAAGACACAACCGGACCCCAACACACACACACTGGGTCACTGTTGTGCTGCCCCCTCCCCCCACACTACCCCCCCCCCCATACACACACATTCACATCACATGCTCCCTTACTTTCTGTGTCTGACTGCTCCTGTGTGATGGGACCCAGATGATTGCATTAACGCGATATCCAGGGTTACCCAGGTTATCGCGTTAACGCAATCATGTGGATCCTGGCCGCACACAGGAGCAGGTAAAAGACAGACTCGGAAGAAGCTTGCTGGCACCAGGCCCCCCCTTGGAGGTCAGGCACGGGGAATTTCACCCTCCCCCATCAGCCACCCTGGAATAACCTGAATTAAAAGTAGCCCAAGTTGATAACTTTCCCACTTGTTCTCTTTTATTTAAGATTTGCGTAATGATAGGCCATAGAATTTGAAGGAGGTGCCAGAGTAAAATGAGCCTTTGCGACCACTTTGCATACACCCAACAGTTAAGGCACAGCTTTTGTACTCACCACATTAAATTTTGCATTTAACATGTGAAAAGTGCAAAAATATATGACACTTTAGTAAACAGGCGTCAATGTCATACCTGCCTGCCTCCTCCCTGTTTTCCAGCAAGTAACTGTGTCTTGTTTTATCCAGTCCCACAGGGCACACAGAAGGTGATTTCATTTAAGTGACTTCAAGATCAGTGAATTACAGATGCCTCACTTTAGTACAAACTCCTTGACAGGGCAACAGTTTATTTCTTACATTCTTGTCTTGGCTCCTATATTAAGCTGAAATATGCAGCAATTCTACTTATGCAAAGTGAACAAAGCATGTCAGAGGCATTTAATTGAGGCCGACACTTGATGTGGGCCACAATGCACCACACCTGCACCATTAGCCAGTGGCTGACCTATGGAAACTCCTAGCTCTATTAAATATTTACAGAGTACATTTAACAAATTACTACTAAAGACAAATGACTGTAGATATGTAGACAGTGTGTGGGGTAGAGGGGGAGAGACAGGAGAGGAATAGTCTAGTGGTTACAGCAGCAGGCTATAATAACAGAATCAGCTGTAAATACAGACAGTACTGACAAAAAATTCAGCAAAAACCGTGGTGGATAAACAATATATAGCTGAATATAATTAGAACAACCTTAACATTGAAATGGAAGTGGTGTCAATTTGAAAACTTTTTGGGTTTATTTATAGTGGAGAAAAAGACCTGAACAGTCAAAGCATGGCAATATGACATCAATATAATATATGCCAGCATTTCATTGACTCCATTATTTTCATAGGTCATAAAAAAACTCCACTGGATCGTGATATGTATCTCCTACTTAAACAAAAAGTTACTTAGCTTATGCTATAATGCCTAACGGGGCGCTCCGTTTCACTCTGCAATGAAATGCTGGCATTAATTATATTGATGTCATATTGCCATGCTTTGACTGTTGAGGTCTTTTTCTTCACTATAAATAAACCAAAAACGTTTCAAATTGACACCACTTCCATTTCAATGTTAAGGTTGTTCTAGATTATATTCAGCGTTAGATTGGTGTCAATAATCAGAAACCAGGGTTCAGATCCTAATTGTCACATTGTCTGTCCTTGTGCATTGGGTAAGCCTTGTGTTTCTCCTTTGCCTAAAGCAAATCTCACATTGTAGCTACCTGGAGCAGACAAATAACTTGTGCATCTGACTGTAACTTGCCTTACGTTCAGACTTAGACTAGGCAAAAAAAAGTAATATATCTAAAATTCAGCTACAGACAGGAGGTCTTGACAAGAGACTGGTCAAAACTTTTTATTGCACTAACTTAATATATTTGAAACTAGTTTTCAACAGCAGCAAGAGACAGGAAAGATCGTAGGTGTAGGACAGATTTAAAATGTCTGCCTTTAGCAGATTATTTAGATTCACTTACGCCGCAAATTTTGTATATATGCAGACGATATCATGGTTTTAATACCTTTTACTTCAGTTAATACTTCCCATGAGATTAATATGAATCACTGCCTACAGGCCCGTTGATGTTTGGGTACGTGCATTTAGGCTGAAATTGAAAAAAGAAAAAAATAAGTTTCCTTGGATTGGTTCCTCATTTTCTTTGAGAGTCAATCCTATTATTAAACTTGATAATTTTGACCTAATTCTTGATTCAGTTTTCAAGAGTTTGGGGGGGGGGGGGTGGAAATTGATAGTCAACTCTCTTTTAAACAATCAGATTACAAGGTGGTCAGTAAATCTTTTTTTCTACTTAAAAAGCTTTAAGACATTAGCACAATATTCGAACCAATGATCTTTCGTCTTGCAGTGCAGTCATTAATACTGCCACTATTGGACTACGTAATTCCATCTATATTGGTTGCACAAAATTTTCTAATAATGAAGCTGCAGAGAATACAAACATTGATATTAGAGTCATCTTTGCAGCAGGTAAATATGATTCTATCTCTCCACTTATGCTGCAGTTGCATTGCCAGTCAAGGCTAGACTACATTTTAAAGTTTGTTGATTTACACCCTATATGTGTGTAAACAAAGAAACTGACACCTGTTATAAAAAGAATAATCAAAAATTTTTTATTTTTTCAACTGTCCTCCGTCGGACAGAGGACAGCATGGGAACACCACACTGGAAGCAAAGTCTGCTTACATAATATATTTTAGCAATAATACAGAGATTATTTGCTTAGCAGTAATACAGAGATATATGCTTGCTCAGCTTTGCTCTTGCTTTGCTTTGCTTTGCTTAAGATACTTATCTTCTCCTCAGTTTAAATACACTTACATTCATACTGCACCCAATGTGTGCACGTCAGCAACCCTTTTTCTTTGAAGCTTGTTCTCACATTCCTTATCTACAAATGTCTGCAAGCAACATTCCTTCTGCTACCCTGCACACAGCCTCTCTGTCTCTGCTTCACACCAGGCTGCTCAAGGTTGATTCTATGACTCCCTCATTGTTTTCACAGGTTTGTGACTCATAGGTCTTTTGCCTTAATACTTGCACTTCACTGACCATAGTGAACTTTATACTGTTCAACGGTTTCTCATTATATTTATGTAGCATGTCATTATTATTAACAAATCCTCCCTTGAACCGTGTAAGCAAGGTTCACCAAAATTTCATGGTTATAGTTTTCATCACTGTTAGACTGGGCATCATCCTATAAATAGGTAACACCTCAGGCCGTCATGGCAATGACAAACATTTTCTATCAAACCACAGCTAGTTCTGGCCCTTTAAGTTTCTCATGGGGACGCTCCAGGCTATTTAATTGATCATTTTGCTTTCTTAATAGGAACCATGAGAGTGTTACTAGAAATCTTTTTCTGTTAGATTTTCCCCACTGTTCGTAAAATAAAAGCTTGGCGCCCTTTAAAGTCTTCTTGACTTAATCAGGCTGCTTCAAAATGGAACCCTCTTCGTCTTTTTTAAGACATACTGAACATTATTTCAAGTTTTAGACATTACTGAAGACATTTCTTTTCATAAAATATGCTCCAATTTCATAGTTTTTGCTTTGAGTTTAAGTTATGATTACTTTGTATAATTATCTGGAGTATGTTCCTTCTCTTGATGTTTACCCGCTTAGAACTTGTTGGTTACAGTGGGCAATAAGACCATAATGTAACGTAATATTCAGTCCACAAGAGTCAGCATTTTTTTTTAAATAATGACCACCGTGGGCAGATTTAGCCCCAGATATTCAATGACAGGCCCTGTCCGGCATATGTGGATCCCAGCTTAATATTGGCCAGGACCCACATAAGGTGGCCTCTACTCCTCCGAATCCTCCTCCCTCTCCTGTGACCCTGATCCCCCTCTGTCCCACCCTGCACATAGGTAAGGGCTAACTGAGGCCCTACTACGCCAGAAGGCCCCATCGGTCCAGTGGGATCATATGGGCCAGGAGGGATGCCTACTCGCTACTGTCCGTTGTGGTGGCTAGTGTAAAATGGCTGCTGCAACCTCTAGCAGTAGTTGTTAGTATTACAAGACTTCCATTAGAGGTTGCAGCAGCCATTTTATACTAGCTGCTGCAACGGACAGAAGTGAGTGGGTATTGCTCCTGCCCACATAACCCCACTGGATTACCAGGTATTTAAAAGTAGACCCAGGATCTGGAGATTATAACAAAAAGAGCAACATTATTAGTCACATTTGCTTTAGAAATAGATCGGGATGCAGTACTGAGACTTTCACTAAGACATTTGGATTCAGTTTTTGGGGGGTCAAAAATAAGAATATATCTGGATCTATCAAGAGAGACTCAGAAGAGGTGTAAGGCCTTTTTGGCTTTGCGCACAAAAACTGTGGCAATGGGAGCTAGCTTCCTATTGAAATTCCCTTGTGTAAGCAGAATTATATTTCAATCTAAACAGTTTCAATTTTTTGACCCCAAACAGCTAGAGGAATTTCTAGTCAGTAGGGAAGAGGGAAATGTAGTCGTTTAATCCCATATGTACACTGTTTAACAGCCTTGGAGTGAATCACTTGGGACATGACACTTCATTTAATATAATTTGTAATGTATAATTATTTCCTTTAGATTATATGATTAATCTTACATCTTGGATTGATTTCTTATTCTTGTGGTCAAAAAGGTTTTGAAACTTAAAAAATAATTTACTTGTGTATAATTTTTTTTTCCAAATTGTGTATTATCATTCATTAATGTGACATTATGATTGTTAAAAAGCTTAATAAAAAATAAATTAAAAAAAAAGTAGACCCAGGGGCCTACGGGGGTGGAGATTGTGCAGGGGAGCCTCAGTTGGCCCTTACCTACCAGCAGAGTAGGAGGGAAGGGAGATCGGGGTCATGGGGGAGGAAAGGGGTAACAGGAAAACTAGTGCCACAGCCCAGTTAACTTTGAATATTGGGTAGATATATTCCAAAGTCACTTAACAGTGAAGTAATCCCAATAATGATACTGGAAAAACAGTTAACATGTCGTATTCAAGTAGCTGCTGCACAAGTCTGCAAGGTTTTACAAGGATGAATAATTCATTCTTTCCTCCCAATAGAAAGAGATAGAAAAAAAAACATCATTGTTTGTACATTAGATTCATCACAGGGCTGTGATACATTTTGTTGCCCCAAGTAGAATGATTCAGAGTGGTTACAGCTAGATGGCTTTCAAGAACATAAATATATAAAGAAGGGGCCTGTGCCAGATTACCAAACCTTATGCCTTTTCGTACCTTCAGCTAATTCTTATGTTGGTGTCATAGGCAGCATGACAGCCCATAAGAGAATCCCAAGATCTCTGGGATCAACATATCTACAAAAGCTCTATTCTACAGACTTACACTCCCACAATCTTTATGTCTTCAGACTTACAGCACAAATCCCCTGATGGACAAGCCAGTGGTGAGGAATAAAAATTGAAAATTAAACTTTAATACATATCTGGAATTATTTCTCCACCATAAAAATCAGATATTGCTAAAGAAAGGGGAAGGGGAGAATTAAACAGAAACCTTGTATTATAATTAACAGTACCTTGAAATATCCTTTTCTTCAATTATCTATAGTGGCAGGAAAGATAAATGCTAGAAATGGGGAAATTATGGTGTTTGTTTTCATGTTTTTATGATATAATTGACTTCCTTCAGTGTTTCCTGGGAATGGAAAGAATGAAGAGAACCAGCACCTGTCAGATTGCTTATAAAAATGTATGAGATGAAGGCTGAATGTACTGTGTTGAAAGCTTCTTTCCACTGGTGAGGTGCATGAGTGAGGTGCATGAGTGCATTTTTTCTAGTGAAAAAGGTGCCGGTACTCAAATGACAGGTCACCCTTCAGGGGTGGGGTGATCACTGAGGGGCACACCCCCACAATAACCAGGCCCCCTGCAACCAGTCACAGAATCTATGACAAGGCAGAATTGCTGTGTAGAGCCTGAGCTCTTTCATTAAAACTTGGGGACCATGGGTCAATTTTAGCAGACAGTGGAAAAGGTGCTGGTACTCAGTATCCCCAAGTACCCCCTCAAAAAAAGCCCTGGGTGCATGTTATATTGCTGAGAATACTATGGTTGCAGAGGTACAGTATGAAGTCTGAGCAAGTCTTGCTCAGTAGAGGCCATACCAGGCTCCTTCCGTTTGACAAAGATTTCTTTAATATTGCAGTGCATTTCTGAGACTCAATAAAAATGTTTATCTGTCCTTTTCAGCCTTTGTTGAGTGTCTGCATGCTTGTTTCTGTTGGATTTTCCATCTTTATGCCCAGTTGTATAAATATGACCAGTTCAGTTTGATGCATAGATTTGAAAAATGTCTTCAGAGCTTTGTAACCCAGGCAGTGAAAAATATTTCTTTAGATTTTAAAGTACGTCCCACCTGAACTTATACCCTGTGTTGTCTATTAAGATGTTATCAGGGGCATTTTTGAAAGAGAAGGACGCCCATCTTTAGACACAAATTGCAAGATGGGCGTCCTCACAGGGTCGCCCAAATCGGCATAATCGAAAGCCGATTTTGGACATCCTCAACTGCTTTCCATCGTGAGGACAACCAAAGTTCAGAGGGGCGTGTCGGAGGCATAGCGAAGGCGGGACTATAAGAGGCATTTCGGCTCTTTGCAATCTCTACAGATATGGCAGAGCTATTTATGCACATAAAGAAAGAAAACATAGGGACCCTTTTACTAAGTGGCAGCAAGCCCACCACGGTCTTACCACATGCCAAATAAGAACTACAGCCGGGCTACCGCAGCAGCCTGGATGTAGTTCCCACCCCTAGTGTGAACCTTTTCTGGCACTACAAAAATATTTTCTATTTTTGTACGGCCAGTGTTTACCCAGTGGTAATCAGGCAGTGCTGCATGCTGCCAGGTTAGCACAGGAACCCTTACCACCATCTCAATGGGTGGCAGTAATTGCTCCCCCCTGAAAGTGGTTCACTTACCGCATGGCTATTTCTTTTTTTTCTTTTTTTTTTAAAGACAACCTTTTACTGCTGGGGTAAAAGGGAGCCTCAGTGTGCATCAAAAACACGCGCTGACGCTAGCACAGGCTCCCTTTACTGCAGCTTAGTAAAAGGACCCCATACGTAGTCCAGAACTTGGGGAAACAGTTATCTACACTATAGAATTGTGTAACTTTTCTAGCCTGTTTCAAAAATGTGAAACATGCTGTTGGTTATGATGTGGATCTCTGGGGCCCTTTTACTAAGCTGTGTTAGGTGCTAATGCAGCCTAATGCAACAAAAATGAGCTAACATGGGATGCACTAAAGCATTCCATGTTACTTTTGATATCTTTGTGGCCCTTTTACAAAGGTGTGGGAGGGCTAACGTGTGGGTAGCGAATGCCCAATCAGCACTACTGCCAGGGTAGTACGTGCACCCGTGGTAATTCTGAGTTTGGCATATGCCAAATCCCATGGTAGAAAATAATTTTCTAATTTCTACCATGGGGGATGTTCCTAGCGGTAACCGGCAGCACACCCACGTGTGCACACGCTGCATGGTTACTGCATGGGTAGTGCATGAGCCCTTACTGCTAGATCAGTGGGTGGTGATAAGGATCAGGCTCTAATTTTAATATTAGCGCAGGCCAATTCCCAGCCCATTAAAAAATAGCTTTTTTCCCAGCTGCGGTAAACAAAATAGCCCAGCATTCACCTAAATGACACACCCACACTACTGCAGCCTACTTTTTACTACAGTTTTGTAAAAGGACCCCTGTGTGTGCTACATGTGCAGTATTTATTTTGGGGTGTGGGGGAAAGGGGTGTCAGGGACAGAGAACAGGCATGAAAGCATTACTCAGCTAGTGTGCTGACATCAATGCATGCAACACGTCCTTAAGCAGGAGCCTTGATTGCCTCCAAAATAGGTGGTAAAAGCTCCCATGTTAATTTTTTAAATGGCTGTATGTTAATGGTAACATTAGTGCACAGCCAGAAATTCACAGTTAAAGAAAGGCTATTTTACGGGTGCACTAGAAATGGGCTTTAGTGCACTGGAAAGACCCACATAAGGGTAGTTCCTTTCCAGTTCTCTGAATTTGCATTTTTGTACACCGCTCTGGTGTTTGTGAAGAGCAGCATATCAATGTTCAACAAACTAAACATTTACTAGCACAGCTTAATACAGGGGCCCATCTGTCTTGGGTAACAGGAGCTGTCCAAGGTGCTGAAGAGAAGTGAAACTGTTTAATAAACCATGCGTTCCTTAGTAAGTGACAGGCTCAAAGTTGAATTTATGAAGAAAGCAAAAGCTGTTAAGAGTATTTTTCCCCCTACAATATCCCAATGTCCTTTGAAAAGAGCAAGATGGTAGTGAGAAAAATGGATTCATTTTAAGAGAAATGATGGCAGGCGTAATTACAGCAGTGCCATCAGTACTACAGTTATCAGCTTCAGCACTGGAAGACAAGTTGTTGCTACAGTGGCAAATTGTCTCGGACTGATGTACTGAATTTGTCCTACCAATGACATGTTTAATATGACACATTATGCATCAATGAGCAATCCCAGAAAGAAGCTGATGTACAGCTACATCTTATAGAATTCTAAATTTCCCAGCAAAAGTGGCAACTGCAGTGCCTCATTTGAATTTGATTTTGTGTTTATTTCCTCAAGGTTCAGGAGCCATTCATTTGATATGCCATCTTTCTGTGCTACAGCCAAAACAGTTTACATTTATTATATGCAGGTACTTTCTCTGTCCCTAGTGGGTGCACAATCTAAGTTTTATACCTGGGGCAATGGAAGGTTAAGGACCAGATTCTATATATGGCGCCTAGAAAATCTGCATGGAAAACATTTCCACCTAAGCATATTCTATAAGCAGCACCTAGATTTAGGCATAGTATGTAGAATATGCTTAGTTGATATCCCAGTGCCTAAAATTATGTGCCTCCATTTACATTCATGAAAACATGGTGTAAATCCTGGCACATAGATTTAGGAAGCAAAAAGTAGGAAGAGTTGGCTCTTCTCCAAAACCAAGGAGGTGTGATGATGGAATTAAAATCTTTATTGCAAAAAAAATGACTCAACACAGCAGCCGTGTTTTGGCGCGCAAAAGCGCCTTCTTCAGGAGTCTACGAGATATACAATTTTCTAAATATACAAACAAAAACATCAATAAAAAAATGAACATGAAACATATATTGCCAAAAAATCAAGGTTAACCTGAAAATGTATAAAAATAACATAACAATTATACACATACACATAATTATAAATGAGAGATGTCATATGTAAATAAACAATCCATCTATCTATCTATCTATCTATCTATGTGAAATAAAAATATATGACCTATGTATAATGAATTAATATAGCATAAAAAATATACCTATGATTCATACATATATATATCTAAGTATAGATTTAGGCACAGAGGGACATGTTCTATAACAATGCACATAAATTTTGAAATGCCCATTTCCCTGCCAATAACCATGTCCCTTTTTGTCTAACTGCATTAAAATTTAGGCACTCTGCATTACAGAATACGCTTACAGAATTGTGCACATAAATTCTAATTACTGCCAATTAGTGTTCATAATTGCTTGTAAGATGCACTTAACAATGCTGATTAGCTTGTTAAGCCAATTAGGTTTGCACATAGTTACAGAATATGCTTGGATATCAGCACAGAGCTCTAGGCACACTATATAAAATCCAGGGGTAAGAGATTTGCCCAGGGTCACAAGGAGCTGCAGTTGGAATCAAACCCAGTTCCCCCCCCCCCCCCCCCCCCCCCCACTGCACTAGCCATTAGGCTATGCTTCTTATCTTTATGAAGATAAAAACAATCCAGCAGAAAAATCCTTGTGTAAAAAAGTGCTGTAGGATTTGCCCTTGTGAATTAGGATCAGCTAAAATTACAGGGTATTAAAACACACTTTAAAATATAATGGAAATGTTGGTGTGCTATCCAGGGCTTCCTTGTTCCCTCTTTAGACAATGGTTGTCCCATTATAAGTATCTAATCTATTTTCTATCCATCTATCTGTTCCACACCAATACTGATTAAGACAACTGCTTTCCTTAGGAGTGCTTTTTGAAGACTCGTTATCTTTCAGTGTTTAGGTTTCTCAAACTGTTAAAAAATCTTTTTGTATTCTCTGGAAAATCAGATCACTCAGACCCTATCTGGAGGACAAAGCCCTCAAGATTCTACTACATGCATTCACCTTAAATCACCTGGATTACTGTAACTCACTGCTGACTTGGTTACTGCTTTATTCACTTGAATGTCTTCAGCTTGTACAGAACACAGTAGTCAAGTTCATCTATAGAGCAAAAAGATCAGACCACGTTACTCCGCTTTTGGTAGAGCAGCACTGGCTTCCAGTTAAATATGGGATTCAACTTCTTAGGCTAGCACATTGGTCTTTTTAGTCTCATTTGCCATGTTATCTACCTTCAATAATGATTTTCTATCCTTATGCCCATTGACTAAGATCAGCAAATACCAACCTTCTTGTGATACCCACTTTCATCAAGATGCAGTTAGATAGCTCCCATGCCACATTTTTGTCATGTATGATGTGCCCACTTTATTGAATTCTCAACCAAAGGTCTTTCACTTGGAACCTAGTGAACACAAATTCAAGTCTGCACTAAAGGCCTGAGGAATTTTGGTATAAATAAATAACTAAAAGCATTGTTGCTGATGCTTAATGGGCCTTCCCTTTCCCTTCCCTATCCCCCATTTTTTAAATATTTCCCCCTTATGTGTGACTGCTCTGTGCTCTTCAGTTTTAGATAAATATGGTTGTGCTATTCATCTTTCCTTCTGTGTCCGCCCATTTCTTTTTGCCTGGTTTTATGTAGATTCTCTATTACTTGATCCCTGCTTTCTTTAAGGATTGTAAACTGCTTCAAAGTGTAGCAGTATATCAAATTCTGAATAATTAAATAAGGGGACCTTTTCCTAAGCTGAGTTAGGCACTATTGCATGTCTAATGCAGCTAAAAATGGAGTACCATGGGACGCACTCAGGCATCCTGCGGTAACTCCAAACTTTGTGCATGCTAACTGTGCATTAAAAAAATATTTTTAATTTTTTTGAGAGGACAAGACATGGGCAGAGAGCGAGCATTCCTGTGCTAACCAGTTAGTGCATCTACATTATCGCGTGATAACTGGTTAGCACAGGGATACTAAAGTAAGCCCTTACAGCCTACAAAATGGATGGCGGTAAGTGTTCACGCGGTAATTTTTTTAAATGGCCACACATTAATGGCAACATTAGCACATGAACAAAAAAAGCAACACTGGGCTTTCAGGGTTGGGATAAGCAAAGTCCTCCTTTATTGAAAGATAGACCCGACACGGGCAGCGTGTTTCGGCGCACTAGCGTATACCTTACTTATTGTTGGACTGTAATATTTTTATAGATTATTAGTGTTTGGTATATGTGCATGTTCTTATTTATGATTATGTATAACTGATATATTTTTATGTTGTTTTATATTAGACCCCTGAGGCAGGCGCTAGTGTGCTGAAACACGTAGCCCGTGTCAGGTCTATTTTTCAATAAAGGAGGACTTTGCTTATCCCAACCCTGAAGGCCCAGTGTTGCTTTTTTTGTTTCTGTATTGGTTTGTATACTGCTTTATCCTCTCTTTTGTGATCTTGTAAACATTAGCACATGGTCATTAATGGGGAAAATAGAAAACTGGCCATTTTATGGCTATAGTAATAAAGGCCTTGGCATATGGGGAAAGACCCATGTAAGGGCACACCAAGACCATTTTTTGCCACAGCTTTATATATATATATATATACACACATATATTTCTCAGAGAACAGGAGGCCCATGTAATCTGTTTGCTTTCAAAGCCTTCATTACAAAAAAGTTGCTTCCCCTCACTTTAGCCATGGTGAAACCTGCCAAGATTTCTACACTGGTTGAGTCTGGAGAAATGTCGCAAGAGAAAGTCACAATATCTCCTTGTGACTCTGAACTAATCCCAGTTCTGCCGCTGACTGTGTGACTTCAGGCAAGTCACTATCTCCCTGTGAGGTACCACACTGCAAATAGGGCATTGCTCTAAATCTGGGGTTCCCAGTCAATATAGGAAGTAAATACATTTACCATATATTCTGAAAATGATAACAGGAACAGGCAAATGGTTCACTTACCACACAGCCATTTCTTTTCCCGAAAAAAAGACAGCCTTTTACCCACTGTGGTAAAAGGGAGCCTCAGCGCATGTCAAAAACAGGTGCTGACACTAACGCAGGCCCCCTTATACTGCAGCTTAGTAAAGGAACCCCATAATGACTTGTACTCTAACCCATAGGCCTGTTCAAACAGCTGGGTACATAAATGACCCTATTCTATAACATTGCACCTAATTTCTGGGAATGCTCCTGACCCACCCATGCCCTACCCATGCCCCACCCATTGCCTGCCCATGACCACAACCCCTCTTCAGTTACAAGCTAAAAAATTTATATAATAGGGCACAGGATAGATTCATATGTAAACTCAAATGAGTGCCAATTAACAGCAATTATTGACTATTAACAGCTTATTAACTGATTAGTTTGCATGCAGATATGGGATCTGGGCCCAAATTTGGCAACCGATATAGAATCCAGGGGACAGTGTGTACAATTTGCAAAGAGTGCCTACTATTATTAGTAACTGACAAAACAACAAAATGGCCAAACAACAATTAAATAAGATGAATATTCCCATAAATGACACAGGAAATAACACAAAACGAAAATTTTCTGACTGCCCATCTCTAATCTTTTGCTGCCTGAGATTCACTGGCCAAGAGCCATATCAAAGCTCTTGTGCCATTCCCACCCCTCAATTTACTCTGGATAATCCTCTATGCAGTTCTAATGGAAAAACTGCTCCTGCACCTTACATAATATTACTTAGGCCTCACATTAACCTGATCGCTGTTCACAGCAGCTGTATCCAATGTCTTATTACCACAAAAGTTCAACAGCTCATACCTAAAACATCCACAACACTGAAGGCACTCGGCAGGTCCTGGTTTCAGTCCCCCACCCCCACCCCCTGATATAAAGCATGTGGTCAGTGCCACACTAAAGGGATCTTTTGAAAGAGATACCTGTTGCAGATAACTTCAGGCACAGGCAGCTCCTTGTGACTCTGGGCAAGTCACTTAACCCTCCATTGCCCCATGTAAGCCGCATTGAGCCTGCCATGAGTGAGAAAAACGCGGGGTACAAAAAAAAAAAACTTAAGGGCCTTTAGACCAAGCTGTGGTAAAAGGGGTCCTTTGCGAGCAGCAGCAGCATGTGTTTCTGCCCTGCGCCAAGGCCCCGTTTACCGCAGAGGGTAAAAAGGTTGAAAGAAGAAATAGCCATGCGGTAAGTTCACACTTGCCACGTTGCCATTTCAGGGCGGAGCACTTACCGTCACCCACTGAGGTGGCGCTAAGGGCTCCCATGCTAACCCGGCAGCAACTGGGTAGCGTGTAGCTCTGCCCGATTACCACCGGGTAATCCCAGCAGTAAAAATACGGAAATATATTTCCGTAGCGCCGGAAATGGCATGTGCAGCCTGGTGGTAGTTACAGATTGGCAAACAGCAAACCTATTGCCGTGCACCAGCCCTTTCGTAAAAGGGCCCCCTTAGACACTAAGGTCAGCTTCACTGTTCAGCTCCCAGCAGTCGGCAGAGCTTTTTGAAATGTATGACACTGAACAATGTCTATTGTTCTGTGACCTTTACCATTTTGCAGGCACTGACATATTTTCCAGTGCTGCTGTGCATGAGATCTGCAAGTGAAGAAGGATTAAAAAAAAGAAACTTAGAGCCAGTCCTTTGGCAGAGCTGTGCATGGAGCTGCCATGCGGAAGGACACTGGTTCGGTTCCCAGCTCAGCTCTTCCAGTCCCAGCTTGGCCAGTGCTATTAATGCTATGAGCCCCAGTCATTGTGCAAATGTGACTCCAGGGGGTGGAGGGGGAGGCAATGCTATAACAGGACTCCTAGAATTAGGTGCCCAGAGGGCTCATGTTAAGAACTTTTTCTATAAAGGAAAGTAGGCGCTTGATTAGCTTTCGAAGGTAGCCCTTCTTCATCAGATCGATTTTCCAATCTGACGAAGAAGGGCTACCTTTGAAAGCTAATCAAAAAATGTATTATGTCCAATAAAAAAGGTATCATCCTATTTTCTTTTCTATGTTTTATTTTGTTTTGTTTCTATTGATTACCTTTAAAAGTGGACTAACACGGCTACCACATCTCTCTTCTCAAGATAGAATATTAGTATAAGGGGTATAAATGTAACAAATAAATAAATAAATATAACCATAAGAACATAAGCACCGCCATAGTGGGAAAAGACCAAGGGTCCATCAAGCCCAGCATCCTGTCTCTGACAGTGGCCAATCCAGGCCTCAAGAACCCAGCAAAAACCCAAAAACAAAACAAAAATTTAAATTAATAATGTTCAATGGACTTTTCCTTCAGGAATCTGTCCAAACCCCCTTTAAACTCAGCAATGCCAACTGCTGTCACTATATTTTCCGGCAATGAGTTCCAGAGTCTAACTACGTGCTGAATAAAGAAAAACTTTATCCTATTTGTTTTAAATCTACCACATTCTAGCTTCATCTTATGTCCCCTGGTTCTATTATTGTTAAAAAGTGTAAACAAACGCTTCGCATCTGTCTGCTCCATTCCACTCATTATCTTGTAGACTTCTATCATATCACCCCTCAGCCGCCTCTTCTCCAAGCTGGTATATGTGTGCTTAATATTTAGGCACAAGCACTTAACACCAACTGCAAAGCTTGTTGGTGCCTAAGCACTGCAGATATTTGCATAACTTACAGTATTTTCAATAAATGACACATGTGAATGGAAGTCCCACCCATGCTTTGTCCCTGTGTATGCCCCCTCCAAATACAAGCTATGTGATTATTTGCAGAAAAGCACTTAGGTAGCATGCTGGCATATATGCTCATAAGTGTGCACAGACCCTCTACAGACACAGCCGACAGCCGGTTCACAGTGTAAAACAGAACAAACCTCTTTATTGGGTGGTGCATCAATTATATACCCAGGCCTGTTCCTATCAAAGGCCTGGTAACTTAGGGACAAACATAATCCTCTTGTAACTGTGTTGACTTAGAAAGGGAATGGTTCCTTCCAGACTATAGCTACTCAACATGTACTCAAAAGTATCAAATTATTTAACAAACAAGGATGGGCCTGGCTTCTGGTAAGCCATGAGGTCAGCAATTCACAATCTTCAACTGGAGTGGAGGAGTGGCCTAGTGGTTAGGGTGGTGGGCTTTGGTCCTGAGGAACTGAGTTCAATTCCCACTTCAGGCACAGGCAGCTCCTTGTGACTCTGGGCAAGTCACTTAACCCTCCATTGCCCCATGTAAGCTGCATTGAGCCTGCCATGAGTGGGAAAGCACAGGGTACAAATATAATTTAAAAAAAAACTTTCCAGCCTTGGCCATAATTCTGGTTCTTTGCCCTTAACTTGTAGAGGTCTACTCTGAAGGGCTATTCTGTCCTGCTCCTGATCTTCCTGTCTCTTTCCTGTTCTGGGTTTTTACTTTACCCTAACTGGAGTATGCAAGGAGGTTGGATGAACAGGAGACAAAGTAAACCTAGCTTGTCCATTCGGGGGGGGGGGGGGGGGGCTTTTACTAAGCCACAGTAAAAAGTGGCCTGCAGCAGTGTAGGCATGTGTTTTGGGTGCATGCTGGGCCAGTTTCTACCGCATCTGCATAAAAGGGCTTTTTTAAAATGGGACTGGAAAAGGGAATGCAGTAAAACTAAAACCCATTGATCTAGCAGTAAGGGTTCACATGCTATATGCGCAGTGACTAGTCGGCGCATGCCAAATGCCAATTACTGCTGGAAAGGCCATGCGAGTGTAGTGGAAGTGAATTTTAAAGATTGTTTTTCAACTCTGCCTTGACCAACCAGTGCACTTGGGGTCTGTATTTGTGATTAGAAGTAATTCTGTTTAAAAATGATTTTTTAACTTTGATTTTATTAAAATAAGTTGGATTGTAGAAGATTTATTTATTTATTTATTTATTTATTTATTTATTTATTACATTTGTACCCCGCTCTTTCCCACATACAGCAGGTCCAGTGTGGCTTACATAGTAAAAGAAAGCATCTTACATGGTAAAAAAAAAATACAGTAAAAACAAGGAAATGTAGGAACAGTATTACAAATTGTGATGATCATAACTACTTACATTATGAAAGGCATTACAAAGGACATGTGAAAAGAACGTAATGAACTAGAATAGGGAAGGTAGACAAGGATATGATAGGTGAAAGGGAAGGTGAATGGGAGGGAAATGGTAAAGGATGGAGGGAAGAAGATGAGGGATTGAGTATAACATTGGGGTCAGAGTAAGCGTCAACATCTTAGCAGGAGTATCATAGATGATCTGATGGAATTAAGCTGGTCCATTAAGGCAAACTTGCTTGAAAAAATGGGACTTTAACATTTTCCTGAAAGGTAAATAGTTAACACAGCTCTAATTAATTTGGTATGTGAAGGGGGAGACTGTTTTCGAGTTCAGATTGGCCACCTGGACTGGGAAACATGTGACCACATTCCCACAGTATGGCTTGTTTCTCAAGCATTCTGTAATTTTCCTTAGCTCTAAACATGAGCACTAAACCTAATATAAAAGGGGGGGCCTCTGGCAGTGAAGTGGGAAGCCCATCTATGGGTGGACGCACCGTGTAGAATCAAACTCCTGGTCAAAGAAGCTCCTGGCTTTCACTGTGAACAGGGCCCCCCAGCTGATAAGAGCCTGGATGACGTAAGGACCAGTGATGATTGTTTTATTGCTTTTTTTCCTGGTCTAGGAACTCCTAGCATTGCTTAGATGTAGGAACCAGTGATGTAATGATTGTTTATAGATAGGTTTTCTTCAATTATAGATAGAATGATTATAGGCATTGTTTCTTTTCAGTTATATAGCTAATCATTGTATATATATCTTAATCATTGTAGATTTTAGCACCTCTAATAAGTCTCATTTACCTAATACGAATCCAAAAGAATCCACAGTAATTACTGTGTAGTCTGTGTTAGTGAAACAGGCTGTAAAAATCCATAGCAGTACAGCGTGGGAGGAAATAAATCATCCAGGTATTATGGGTGCACAGCAAATCTGAAATTACCACCAGGGGGGGTGTGGTAGCATGGCGGTAGTCTCATTTTGGTGCACACTGCATTCATGTAGAGCCTAACACACCTTTGCAAAATGGCCCCTTTATGAGCTGAAGCAAGTAGGTGGAGCTTCCAAGCAGTAGGCAGAGCTTAATGCTATTTTACTTCACCCAAAACAATAGCAAATGCTATTGAAAACAATAGCCAAAGATTATTAGACATAAGTGACTGCCTATACTTGGTCTATCTGTAAAAAGTCTAAAGCTGTTCCAGTTGGATAGGCAGTGCCTTAAAAAGTAGAAGACAAAAGATTTTTTTTTACTTATTTGACAGCTTTTTAATTTATTTGAAAGCTTCCTATATCTAGATATAAATATCATGAAATTAAAATTGAATATCACTAAAACATCTTACAAAATTATTGTAGTTGGTAGAAACATCACTTACAAACTGTATTTTGTACTCATTTTTCTACACTGTTCTATACAATACAGATGGCCAAATTTCAGTGAGGATATCCTGTTTCCTGTTGGGTTCATCTTAACTGTTGTTGTAATCTGCCTTGGGAAGTCTGGTGTTATAAAGATGGAATATATTGAAATTAAATGGAAGTAAATTAAACTCTCCATTCATTGGAAATATGGAATCACAACTACATCTTTTGTAAAAGTTTACATTTTAGATACATAAATGGATTATTCTGTTGTTTGAGCATGTTTCAAGGACAAGAGGTTTCTAAGTCAAAATAATAAAAATAAACATTTTCTTTCAAACAAATCACTCATTTGTTGAAACATAACTAAATGGGCTATAAGCCCCTAATGCAATCCATTGGTTTTCTTATATTTTGTTCTTGTGATGGCTTATTCTATGCCAAAATTGGAAATACAGTGAGACAGAATAATAGAATTCAGTAACATCCCAAACTTATTTTTTATGTTTTAATGATCTTTATTAAAAGCAAAACATGTTGGTTGATAAGCTTCATATAGAACAAGAAAAACCAATGAACCATCTGATAAGGCACAATATCAACTTTTACAGAGAACATACCACAAGAACCCTTCCCCTCCTGTACTCTCCTCCTTCCCTATAAGGCCACCTGTTTCCACCCACCAAAATAAAACAGATGTACAGATCAGTAGGACCCAAAGCAGTACAAAACAAATAGAGTCATAAACAACACAGTTTATACCAAATTGTTTAACCACTCTTAGGTTTTGCCTTTGGGTTTAACAAGTAATACCATATGCATGTAAGGTCTAGATAAATGAATTTAAACAATCTATGTTTAAGGCATATGCCCTAAATATGTAATAGTTGGTAGCAATAATGAAAGAGTGATGGAATTTTCAAATAGCAGGCAGCCAACAGATTTAATTTCCACTGAAAATAATTAACTTTGTATGAATATTAATGTCATTCAGCTCCAAATGCTTTCCCTTAGCCATAATTATTCCCATGACTCATCTATATGCAAACACACAACCAGGAGACAAAGATTAACCCCCACCCCTCCCAAAAAAACAAAAATGCCTTTTTCAACCAAACAGACTTGAGGAAGAAATAAATACATATCACTCGAAAATGTTGGCACATTTAGACTGACTCTAAACTTCTGAATGAAGGTAGCTTTGCCCTTATTATTAAATATCTCTTCTTTAAATAGTAGTAATAAACAATATTAAGTGCATTTTCATAATATACCAATGCATTCCACAAAACAAAAGGAGCAAGTTCCCACAAACCATCTTTCTCTTTTGATCTAGGCACAGGGAAAAAAAGACTTTTAATGTGGGATAGAAATGTCATAAATAAGTAGATAGAAACTCTGAATGTTGAGCACCTGATTCTCATAACATAATTTCTGTTTTAGTGACCCTTTACCAGGAAAAAAAGATCTCTGTACAAATATAACACATGCCAGGGTGCCCCTATAACAAGCCCCTCCAAATGACACACTGATTACGATTTATAACAAATTGCTACTCTACCTATGAAAAGTTATTCCGTTATTATACTTCCTCTGTTTGCCTCCGTATGCTACACAAGCCGGCATGTTTGAAAATATAAGTGGGATCAAATAAAAATGCTACCAACAATAAAGAATGACAACGTGGATGCAGCAGCTCATAGGTTTCTTTGCTTTGTTTTGAGTTTACTAGATGATGGCTGCACGGGAAAGGCCTAATTGGCTTCAACGTTTTGATGTCATTCTGTTCCTGTTTTATTGAACCTCCTTGGAAGCATAAACTCCTGGCTAAGCAGTCTAGAGCTAGAATTCTCTTAAGGTGGCAGTGTGAAGGAGTATACTTAAGGAGAACTGGGTTTATTCCACATACTCCATCACACACTGCTTGTAGTAATGGTGTGGGGAAGGAAAATGCTGCCTTAATTAAAATACAAAAAAGTGTAATATAATGAGTACAATCTGTGAAAACAGATGACTTTTTAAAAACCTTTCTTTGAAGCTATTAGAAAGGGTCACTACCATCAATGTTACAGCTTTTTTTTCAGTTCTTCATAGACTATTCAGTGAAAACCATGGAAACAAAATGTATAATTAATACTAGGATGGAACACCATCACAAAAATAGGGCGGAAACAAAGAAATGTAATTATGCTATATTTGTGTGTTCCTAATGTGATTTTCATGGACATGTGCAAGTGAATTTTCATAGTAACGCAGTAACATACTAAATGACAGCAGATTACGATCAGTTTGGTGCTTCTAACCTGCCCAGTATGGTGGTTAAGACTGTAAATGATATATCCTCCCCATCCTTGATTGTTCTTGAGCCCTTCCCTCGACACAGCATGATTATGATTAGTATTTTGTAAATCACTCAGAAGCCAGTTCCTGGCGTGGGCGGTACATCAAATGTTTGTAAATAAAATAACTAAATACAGCTGTGTACAGGTTAGCCCCTCACGTCTGTCTAGAGTTGTAGCTGCTGCTCCGTACAGGTTACCCCTCCCCTTCATACCTTTGTTTAGGGTTGTAACTGTTGCTCCAAGCAGGTTACCCCCATGTCTATTTGTACTTTACAATAATGATATGTGAATTGTACGAACACATTGTAACCTTGCAGATCTTCGTGGAGGCTGATGTTAGATGAGCCACCTATGCTGCCAGGCTTTGACGTTACGACCTTGGAATGCCCTTCTAGGGTCAATTCTGCTTGGGCATAAGTGAAGGAGATGTAACCTGCTAATAAACTGGGAATAAGAACATAAGTTAAGCCATGCAAAGTCATACAAAGGTCCATCAATCCAGCAACCTATCTTTGATCATTTCTAGTCCAAATCACAAGTACCCAAAAGTAGATCTATGTCTCATAGCTCACTTCAAAGAACAAGCAATGGTTCTCTTGGATCTACCTGGCTGATAATTTATTATGGACTTTTCCTCCATGAACTTATCTAAACCTTTTTTGAACCCCACTATGCTAGTTATCTTGACAGATCTGAGGCTATAATTACAATCCCTCCCCTGCTCTTCAAAATTTGAGCTCACTTTAACTGTGAGAAAGGAGAAGTTGTGTGGAGCAGCAATGCTTGTTCTCCTCAAAGCCTGTTAGGTCCACCATTAGGGTTGGGTTGCTATAGAAGGGATCATTCTCTTATTTAGCAGCTTGGGTCTTAGCAATAGTACAATGACTCTACCAGTATGGGTCAGGCAGCACCAGAGGCTAAGGGGTGAGTATCACATACCCACCATTATCTTCCATATTCTTTGGATGAGTCAGGGTCCTAGGCAGATGAAGAAGGATAGGGCCAGACACTCACCATTTCTTTCATGAAGGAACTTCCCAGGTGGCTTGAGTTAAGGCTGGGAGGAGCTTAGGGCTTTGATGTAAGTCTGTGAAAGGGGTCTAAGGGAAATATTTTTTAACCAGTTATGCCTGCATCAGGGCTAGTTGGGGGGGGGGGGGAGGCACTCAACTTCTAGGCATTAAAAGCCACCAAGAAGAATCTAGGGGCACTCAGATTCTATGACCCCATTGTCCAAAGGGGAACTTTTTTTTTTAATTTTTGCAAATTGCAGCAGCCAGGAATTTACAAAATTCCCAAAACGGTTTCTAGCTATGAGTTGCAGATGAGTACAAGAATTGAGCAGTAGCCAAGTGATTAGAGTGCTAGACTTACTATCCAGGGGTGCCCTGTTCAAATCCCAGTACTGCTCCTTGTGATCTTGAGCAAGTCGCTTATCTCAGATACAAAATTAGATTGTGAGATTTCCACAGACAGGGACTTATATTTTCAAACAAAAAGTTGTGAGCAAAATACTAATAAATAATAAACAATGATACTAACCTGCAAACATTTGTTGCTTAGTACATAAGGCCCCTTATCAGCAGGTGCACTGCAGAGTTCTAGTAATTATCTAGGTACTGGAGTCTGTGATATTGAGTATTAGACCAATGTAAGAATGATATAATCATGATGGTGCTGGTGAACCTCTGAGACCACATCAACAGAAGGAACCTGTATGTGGCCTTGAAAGCTTCTAATATGGGGATTTATCAGATGCAAGAGTACATTGGTGGCTTTTGTATTACTGTCCTGTCCTAACAATAATTTTATGTTAAATTGCTATTCTGCATGCTTGGACTCTGTTTACATTGTTTATGTGTTATGCTGCCACCTGCTGACCTCATTAGAAAACTGCATCAATTTCTTTAAAGGGGTAGATTATTCATAGGCACTTATTGGGTTAGCAGATGTCGCTAACCCCACAAGTGCTGGTAAGAGGGATATTCAGCAGCAGAGGTGCCAATTTACCCTGTTCAAGCTGGAGAATTTGGGACAGTCCTGAATTTCTGACCCCACCTATCCTGACATTAGTACTGAGCAAAATTACTGAACACATAAATAGCCATGGTTTAATGGAACAAAGCCAAAATGGAATTAGCCAAAGGAAATCTTGCCTCACCAATTTGCTACATTTTTTTTGAAAGTGTGAATATGTTTGTATATATTTATTTGGAGAATATGCGCTATCACCTTCTCTGGTGGACAGGTCAAGGTGGTTTACAATAAAACTTATAACAGAGAAATAAAAAGTTCAGAAAAGTGGAACTCCATAAAATATAGGAAAGATTCACACACAGAGAGAAAGACACTCAAGCCAGGTACTCACTGTGTATCTGACCAAAATCCAATCTGCAATCGAATTCAGTGTTAAATGTCATGGTGAAAAAAAAAATTAGCTTTGAGGACGGATTTAAATTCCTTCAAGGATAATTCCTTATGAAATTAGACCAGAAGTGCATACCATAACATAGAGGCAAGAAAGAAAAGGTAGAATGACAGGTGGATTCAAAGTGAGCTCAGGAAGATGCTGTTCTTTGAAGCAATTGAAGAAAGTAGCCTGAGACATGAGGCGACAGTAAAGCAGATAGATATGAAGGCATGATGTGCTAGTGTCAAATTTTAAACTGAAATCATTAGCGTATAGGCAACCAAACCAATGTAATCCTTTATGTAAAGGAGAGATGTGATTAAATTTCTGTGACTTACAGAGAAACCTACCAACTGTATTTTGCAGCAATTGCAGATGCTCGATCTGATACTGTGGAATACAAACAAAAACAACATTGCAATAGTCTAAACATGAGACTAAAAATGTAAGAATTAAAAGTTGCAGGGTTTGAAAATCAAAGAAGTGTTAGAGTGTAGTTGTCTCAGAACCAGAAAGCCAGATTGCATCACTGAAGTGATATGGTCCCTAAAAAGATGATCTGAGTCAAAGATAATGCCTAAATATATGAATGATTACACTGTTTGGACTGGGGCAGAGGCACCCCAGCCAGTCAGGTTACTGGGATATCCACAATAAATATCCATGAGAGATATTTGCATGCACTGCCTCCACTGCATACAAATCTCTCTCATCAATATTCATTGTGGATATCCTGAAAATCTGGCTGGCTGGAATGCTCCAGGACCAGGTTTGGAAACCACTGGACTGGGGAATTCCAAAGAATAGGAGGAAAGGGAGGGGGTCTGAGGTGGTCAGTCAACCAACCAACCAACCAACCAACAAGTGGTTGTTTTATTGGAGTTAAGAATCAGCAAACATTCCCTGAGCCAGTCAGCAACTTTAAGCAGACAAAGCTGAAGAGTACTGTGCCAAGGTGAGCCAGTTGATGTAGTGTATCTAGATTTTCACAAAGCTTTTGATAAAGTCCTTCATGAGAGACTGCTGAGTAAATTTTAAAAAAATCCATGGGATAGGAGTCAATCTCCTGTTCTGGATTGAGAAGTAGTTAAAAAGATTGAAAACAGAGAGTTAAATGGCCAATTCTCTCAGTGGAGGAACGCGAACAGTGGAGTTCCAGAAGAATCTGTACTGGTACTAGAGCCTTTTAACATTTCTATAAATTATCTGGAAATGGGAACAGTGAACAAGGTGTTCAAGTTTACAGATGACACAAAGGAAGACATGTGGAGAGAAGTTTTCACCTCCAAAAGCTAGTCAAAAAAGTATTGTTAGTCCAATAAAAAGGTTATCATCTTATTTTCCACACTACTTTATACAAAATTATTCAAAGTTCTTAAATCGTAGGCAAGACTGTGAGAAATTGCAGGAAGACCTTGCAAGACTGGGAGACTGGGCATCCAAATGGCAGATGAAATTTAATGTGGACAAGTACAATGTGAGGCACATAGGGAAACCTAACCCAAACTATAGCTAACCAGTGCTAGATTCTACTTTAGGGGTAGCTTCCAGTGAAAAGGATCTAGGTGTTATTGTGAACAATACATTCAAATATTCAGCTTAGAATGTGGCAGTGACCAAAAAAAGCAAATAGACTGTTAGGAATTATTGGGAAAGTAATGGAGAATAAAACAGAGAATATAAAAATGCATTTGTAGCACTCCATGGTGTGACTGCACCTTGAATATTGCTGCTAAAGTAGAATTAGAAAGCTACAGAGAAGGGCAGCCAAAATGATAAGGGGGATGGAACAATTCTCCTATAAGGAAAGGCTAAAGAGATTATAAGGGGCATTTTCAATAGGACGTCTAAATCTGATTTTGGACATTTTGCTGAAGACGTTCAAAACTCAAGTGGTGAATATGGCCATTTTCCAAACCAGACATCCCAGAAAAGCAGTGGGGCACCCTAGGGGGCACTGTAGAGGACTTCACATAAAAGGTCCCAGATACACATCTCACTATTACCCCCTTATATTGTATAGTAAGCCCTCCAAAACCCACCAAAAACCTGCTGTACCCAACTCTACACTACAATAGCTCTTATGACTGCAGGTGTCACCTATATTATTTATTATTATTATTTATTGCACTTGTATCCCACATTTTCCCACCTATTTGTAGGCTCAATGTGGCTTACAGAGACCTGTTATGGCATCGCCATTCCAGGGTAAAAGGTACTATTGGTGTTACAAAGAGATCAAGGATGACAAAAAAGAACTTAGCAGACAGTTATAGAAAGAGGATATTCAGAATAAGGGTGGAGTGGTGATGTGCAGAATAAGGGTGGAGTGGTGATCCATAGTTAAGCTATGGATTCTCGTGGTAGGCCTTGTTGAAGAGATAGGTTTTCAGAGATTTGCGAAAGTTAGTGATAAATGCTCCCAGGTATACATCTCACTGTTGCTCCCTTACCTTGTCTACTGAGCCACCCAAAATCCACTACCTCCAAGTGTACACAACTACGATAGCCATTATGGGTGAAGGGCACACCTATAGGTGGGTACAGTGGGTTTCTGGTGAGTTTTGGAGGGCTCTCAGTTTCCACCACAAGTATAACAGGTAGGGGGAGGTATGGGCCTGGGTCCACCTGTCTGCAGTGCACTGCACCCACCACTAGACTACTCTAGGTACCTGTATGCTGTTCTAATGGACTTGAGTATAACATCTGAGGCTGGCATAGAGGCTGGTAAGTAATGTTTTTAATCACATTTGGTGGGGGGTAGGAGGTGATCACTCCTACTGGGGGAGTAAGGAGAGGTCATCCCTGATTTCCTCCAGTAGTCATCTGGTCATTTAGGGCACCTTTTGTGCCTTATTCTTTATAAAAACAGGTCTAGTTCAAAACATCTTAGTTTTAGTCCTGGGTGGGTTTTATTTTGCTTATGGCTGAAAAATGTCCAAGTGTTAGGAACACCCATATCTGCCCCCCCCCCCCCCTTAACATGCCCCTGACACACCCCCTTGTGATTTGAATGCACTTCTGATGGACTTCTTAAGTTGGTTTTGAAAATACCAATTTGAATGTTTTTTGTGAGAAAAACGTCCAAATGCAGATTTATGCCACCTTATTGGACATTTTTCTCTTTTGAAAATGAGCCTCATAGGCACCAACCCCTGAATTCTATAAAGCTGCACACCCAAATTTCTGACCTGTGCACTAATTTGGGCGTGCACATTATAGACTAGTGCCAGTTGTCTGCCTAACTTAGGGGCTGTTTTACAAAGCGTCAGTAAGCCCAACAAGGGTTTACCAAATGCTAAATCAGGGCTTCTGCTGGCCCAACACAGCCACCAGAGGTAGTTCTTCCCCAAGCGTGCGCCATTTCAGGGGGAAAACGAAAGTGCGTGGCGGTAATCGGGCATTGCCGCACGCTACCCAGTTACCGTTGGGTTACCGCGGGAGCCCTTATCGCCACCTCAATGGGTGGCAGTAAGGACTCCCCGCCGCATGGCCATGTGGTAAGACTTCTCTTACCACATGGCGATGTTTGGGAGCTTTTTACTCGCTGCAATAAAAAGGGCACTGGCACATGGGAAAATGGCCCCTGTGACCAGTGCAGGGCCCTTTTTCCTGCGGCTTGGTAAAAGGACCCCTTAGTTTTGGAGTGCTCACACTTTCCACCACAAGTGTACCAGTTAGAGTGGGATATGGGCCTGCGTCCCTTTCTCTACAGTGCACTGTACCAACCACTAGGCTACTCCAGGGACCTGCTTGCTTCTGTAATAGGACTGGCCATAACATCTGAAGCTGTCGGCTGGTATGTACTGTTTCTTTCACATCTTTGGGGAGTGAGAGGGGGTCAGTGACCACTGGGTGAGCAAGAGGGGATCATGCCTTAATCCTTCTAGTGGTCATTTATTTATTTATTGCATTTGTATCCCACATTTTCCCACCTTTTTGCGGGTTCAGTGTGGCTTACAATATGAGTTAAATGTTGGATATACAATTTGTTACAGATTGGTTATGGATTACATTGTGCAGAGTTATGCGAAACAATCGAGGTGTCATTAAGGAATGTAACAATGGAACACAAACATTGAAACTTTGGAAGGAAACAATGGGAGCTTAGAGGGCGATAATAAGGCATGACGACATATGGTATATATCTTTCTGTGAGTAAAGGTATGAGTGATGTGATAATACAGGAATGAGAGTTCAGAGGTGAATGTATGATGCATTAGTGAACAGTAAGTGTGGACTTTATGTGTTTTGGTTCTTTCCATAAATGTTTTCAAAAAGATGGGTCTTCAATAATCTGCGGAAGGAAGATTGCTCGTTGATTGTTCTTAAGTTGCGTCATTTAGGGCATCTTTTTGTGACTTAGTCATGATTGAAACAGATCTAGACCAAAATGTCTAACTTTTAGATCTGGATGTTTTTGCTTTGTTCCATTATGGCCTATAATATCGCTATAGGCACCTACATGGTTAGCAAGTGCGCTAAGTGTTGCCAAGTGTTGGCACGCTAAAAACACTAACGCACCTTAGCCCTGAATTTTTTAATGACAGAGGTAATGCTTGTGACTGGATCACATGAGGAAATGGTTTACAATCCTGCTGTGTTTGTGGGGATGTTGATCTCAGTTAAACATCAGATTACTACTAGTTTGGGTATTGTCATTGACTCACAGTTGTCTATGCAAGCGCAAGTTTCAAAGTTGGTACAGACATGTTTTTTTTTCAGTTGAAAGTTTTGAGTAAGCTGAAACCATTTCTACCAATGTATGATTTTCAGATTGTGGTTTAGATTTTAGTGCTTACAAAATTAGATTATTGTAACAGACTCTTTTGGGGCATTTCAGGGGCGAAACTCAATGCACTGCAGGAGTGGAGGAGTGGCCTAGTGGTTAGGGTGGTGGACTTTGGTGCTGAGGAACTGAGTTCAATTCCCACTTCAGGCATAGGCAGTTCCTTGTAACTCTGGGCAAGTCACTTAACCCTCCATTGCCCCATGTAAACCACATTGAGCCTGCCATGAGTGGGAAAGCGCAGGGTATAAAAATAACAAAAAATAAATAGTTCAGCATGCTGCAGTATGTATGATTTTTGGTTTGGGATATTATGAGTTGTTTATGGGTGCGATTAAAGCTCTTCATTGGTTGCCCATTGCCTATAAAATTCATTTTAAATTGTTATCACTGTTTTTTAAGACTTTGCTTGATTCAGTTCCTGAATATTTTAGGAAGGTCTTGCAGTATTATAGACCTACATGAGTACTGCGTTCTGAAAACACACAGCGCTTGATTGTTGCATCATTTAAATGTATGTGCTCTTCTGGTGTAGCAAAGACAGCATTATCTTATGCTGGTCCCAGTGGGTGGAATGAATTACCATTAAGAATACATGTGCTGCAAAGATCTGACATGTGTAAGAAACAGCTCAAGGCATCGTTATTTGCATAGTCATGCTTAGGGTTTTAAATTCATGTTCCTGTATTTTATGATGATGTGACAGTTATATGGTTATTATGCTGTTTGGATATGAGTTTGTTGGATTACTGTGTTTGTTTTATGTAACCCACCTAGTTAATAGGTGGGCTATAAATATTTTAAATAAATAATCATTTTTACACCTAAGTTTTGGTGCCATTTTTTTGTTACTGTCTTTACCAAACAGCCTCAAAATAAGCACTACTTGGATTCCCAAACTATGTGACCTGTTATAAAATGATTATCCTGTCAATGTGGATTTCTCTCCTCCTGGTGCCTGGGAATACTGTAGATGTAGCATTCTCAGCCACCCCATCCCCCACATACCACCACATGGGAAAGGATTCTTAACTGTGCTATTCATGGGAAAAATATTTTCTCTTGTACATTGTTTGTTGATGTTTTCCTTTCCTGGAGTTGCAGGATCTTTTATCCTGGAATTACATAAGCAAACTAACCTGTAGGCTTTTTGCACTTTTTTTTTCCCTGAAATGTAAATTATGGACTATGCTATTTCAGCTTAATTAACAAGTATCATTCATCTGGAGCTACTATGGGCTAGCTTAACATCATCCAGTGCCCCACATTATTACTCAGAATAACTGGTTAATTTTCCCCGAACAGGGAGCCTTAGTTACTGTACAATAATCTTGCACTGAGCTGTTCAACAGGTACAGGCTGTCTTGGTTTCTCTGTTTAATGGGTCTGTGACAAAAAAAAAGGTCTTTGCTGGTGGATATACAGGGAATGCAGCTATTTCTAACCAGATTTCAAGATACGAAACAACCTCAGTTTACAGAAACAGAAAACCAGGTGTATACTCAAAATGCTGTGACATTTGAAAATTACTACAAAGTCGAAGGAGGTGAAGTTCAATATATACCACAAAATCAACATATAATACTGTCAACTATATTCATAGCACCTCAGAAATTATTTTAAAGAAAACATAATGAGAGGAAAAAGCATCAATGAGCCAATCGCCAATACTTTGCTGCAGTCACACACTGGCAACAATATTATCACTAGCATTAAAAAACTCTTGTGTGCTTTTATACTTTTATTTTTCTTTACTCAAGTTTAAGAGCACGCCTTCTTTAAAGGTACTGTGCATCAGAAATGTATACTTAGCTTTCTGAAAAAAAAATAACCATTCTGTATGTAGCTGCCACAACTGCCTGACGATGGCCAGCGTTTCATCCACCTGCTTCAGGGACCTGCGGTATTCTTAAAAACATAGAGAGAAGGCGTAAGCTAAGGTAAAACATTTAAAATGTATTTATTTTTGTTACATTTGTACCCTGTGCTTTCCCACTCATGGCAGGCTCAATGCAGCTTATATGGGGCAATGGAGGGTTAAGTGACTTGCCCAGAGTCACAAGGAGCTGCCTGTGCCTGAAGTGGGAATCAAACTCAGTTTCTCAGGACCAAAGTCCACCACCCTAACCACTAGGCCACTCCTCCACATTCACACTCTCAAAAAAAACATATTATAGTGCTTAAACACTGGGCTTCCACTGCTGTTATTGGCTATGAAACACCTAAAATGGTATCTCAACTTATATCAGATGCCATGGCGGGAAAGCCAATCAGGAAAAGACAAAAAAAGAATGCAAAAAGTCATCATGGTCTGAATAATCACATCAAAGCAATAGGGATACTCTCCTAAAAAAAAGTGATGCCATTCAACTTTGCCCTGTGGTTCTAAAGACTGTAATTTAAATATTCACTGCTGCTTTGCTTGAAGGAAACACTACCAAGGATTACCTCCTCTATCATCAGGAGGAATCCATTCCAGAGCCCAACACTTCAAAGAAAGGAACACATGATTAAGCTGTTTACAATGAGCTGAGAAGGGTGAATTTTTGTTTTGAGGCACTATGGTGTTTTTGTGTTACAAGACCCGTATCTTAAATGGTCGCTTTGTCTGCCCTATGTAAAATTTTTCACACGGGCATTGAATACAGCACACCACAAATGAACACAGGTGGTTTTAAATTGCAGTTTTAAAACCACCAACCACAGGGTTCAAACATTTTTGTACTGAAGCTGAAATCCCACAGATCACACAGTTTCCACAAGCAGTATGACTAGGGTTACCATACGTCCGGATTTACCCGGACATGTCCTCTTTTTGAGGACATGTCTGGGCATCCGGACGGGTTTTAGCCAGCCTGCCCATTTGTCTGGATTTCTGGACAAATGGGTGGGCTGACGCTGACGTGCGGGCGGGCGCGCGGTGGACCTCCCCTCCCCTTACTCACAATCTTCCCTGGTGGTCTAGTGACTTCGGGGCAGGAAAGAGCCCCCTCTTTTCTGCCCTGCACGCTGCTCTGCATCCTGCATGCTGCCTGTGACGGTCTCGGCGAGATTCAAAATGGCCGCCGAGAATTGAAGTCTTGCGAGGCTGCTTCAATTCTCGGTGGCCATTTTGAATCCCGCCAAGACCGTCACAGGCAGCATGCAGGATGCAGAGCAGCGTGCAGGGCAGGAAAGAGGGAGCTCTTTCCTGTCCCGAAGAAGTCACTAGACCACCAGGGAAGATAGTGAGTAAGGGGAGAGGTGGTGACGGGGCCGGGGGGAGGGGAGATGAGGTGAGGTGAGGGGGTGACCAGGGGAAGGAAAAATGTGACAGGGGGCGGGGCGAGGTGCGACAAGGGGCAGGGCGAGGTGTGACAAGGGGCGGGGAGAGGGTGTGAAAGGGGCAGGGTGAGGGCGTGAAATGGGGCGGTGCATCTGATGGAACCAAATTCCTTTTCTGTACATCTGAAGGACACAGCATCGCCTTTAAAGTTTTTCCTCTACTGTATGCCACACAAACACTACATCTCTCAAAGCTGGGTAAAGTGGTGACCAACTTCCAATGACATCTTAAAATTTTTACCAACAAGTTTGTTGCTGTATTATGTCTTAGAACACATGTCAGGACATCTCAATCTTCACTGTCTTCTACCGCCCTTGAATATTCCAATAATAAATTGCTATCATTATATTTTGCTCTTGTATAAGCTCTTTTAATAACCGAAGTAGGGTATCCTCCTGCACTGAGCCTCGCTTTCAAAATTTGACTTTGACTCTTAAATTCCTTGTCTGTGGAATAAATTCTTCTATATCTCAAAAATTGCAAAACAGGAAGACTATTTTTTAAGGAATAAGGATGACAGCTATCATAATGAAAAAATGAATTCCTATCAGTTTGTTTTCAGTAGTGGCAAACTCATGGTGATGTTTAATGATTTACACATCAAGTAAAGATATCTCAGTATAATGCCACTGTACCATAAATTTCAATGCAGAACAGCAGCGTAGCCAGACCTACTATTTTGGGTGGACCCACAGTTAAATTGGGTGAGCCCTTTCACCCCCCCCCCCCCTTTAGCTCAGCAATTCCTCTATCCTCCCCCGCCCCCAAAGACCAGCATCTATCCCCTCCTTGAATCTCCTCAGTGTGCATCAGAGTCAACCCGGCAGCCTCAGCAATTCATCTTCACTGTGATCTGGACCACACAGGCTTTTGGCCTCTGCTGCATCCCACCAGTGAGGAAAAAGGAAGTGACATCAGTGAGGGAGGGACATGGCAGAGGCAAGCCTGCGGGAGCTGGTGCAGGCAGTGAAGATGAATCACTGTGGCCGCTAGGATATCTCTGAGGTACACCAGGGAGAGTCAGGGTGGGGGCCACCGGTGGAGAACAGGAAGCGAGGGGAGCGAGACGCTGCTATTGGATGGACCTGAAACAAGAATGGGTGGGCCTGTGCCCACCTAGGCCCACCTGTAGCTACGCCACTGATGTAGAATGACTTTCATTCAACCAAAAACAGAACTCTTCCAGTTCTCATGATGATTCTGCCCATAAACAAAAAACATCATCTATGAATCGCAGCCACAGCCAGACAACCATGGTTTAATTGGACAGAGTCAGCATGGATTCAGCCAAGGGAGGTCTTGATTCACCAATTTGCTTCATTTCTTTGAAGGTGTGAATAAACTTTAACATATGGATAAAGGAGAACCAGTTGATGTCATGTATCTAGATTTTCAAAAAGCTTCTGACAAAGTACCTCATGAGAGACTCCTGAGAAAATTAAGGAGTCATGGGATATGAGGCAATGTCCTTCTATGGATTCAGAATTGGTTATTGGACAGAAAACAGAGGGTAGGGTTAAATCGCCATTTTTCTCAATGGAGTAGGGTGAATAGTGGAGTGCTGCAGGGATCTGTACTGGGACCAGTGTTATTTAACATATTTATAAATGATCTGGAAATGGGAACAATGAGTGAGGTGATTATTGCAGATAACAACTATTCAAAGTTGTCAAAATGCATGCAGATTGTGAAAAATTGCAGGAAGACCTTAGGAAACTGGAAGACTGTGCATCCAAATGGCAGATGAAAATTAATGTAGACAAATGTAAAGTGATGCACATTTTGAAGTATAATCTGAATCATAGCTTATCTGATGCTAGGATCCACCTTAGGAGTCAGCACTCAAAAAAAAACCTAGGTGTCACTGTAGACAATACACTGAAATCTTCTGTCCAGTGTATGGCGGCAGCCAAAAAAAGCAAACAAGATGATAGGAATTATTAGGAGAGGATTAAAATAAGACCAAAAATATTATAATGCCTCTGTATCACTCCATGGTGCGACTTCACCCTGAGTATTGCATTCAATTCTGGTCGCCGTATCTCAAAAAAGCGTCTGTTCACGCTTTCCAAAATAGTAGGACTAGGGGGCATGCGATGAAACTACAGTGTAGTGCATTTAAAACAAATAGGAGAAAATATTTCTTCACTAGATGTGGTGTATTTAGATTTTAGCAAAGCCATTGACATGATTTCACATAGACAACTAATAAATAAACTGAGTGCCCTTGATATGGGTCCTAAAGTGAATGGGTTAGGAACTGGTTGAGTGGATGGCAACAGAGGATAGTGGTAAATGGAGCTCATTCTGAGGAAAAGGATGTTACCAGTGGTGTGTCGCAAGGTTCTCTTCTTGGGCCAATCTTTTTAACATTTTTGTAAGCGATATTGCTGAAGGGCTGTCTCTTTGCTTCTGCAGATAATACCAAAATCTGCAATAGGGTAGGTACCCCTAATGGTTGGATAACATGAGGAAGGACTTAGCGAAGCTGAAGGAATGGTCTGGAATTCGGCAGCTAAGATTTAATGCTAAAAAATGCAGAGTCATGCATTTGAGCCTCAAAACCCGAGGGAATGGTACAGTTTAGGGGGTGAAGAACTTTTGTACACAAAAGAGGAGTGGGACTTTGGTGTGATCGTATGTGATTATCTTAAGGTGGCCAAACAGGTAGAAAAAAGCGACAGCATAAGCTATAAGGATGCTTGGGTACACAGGGAGAGGAATGGCCAGTAGTTTCAAGTTTATTCAGAGTCTTGATATACTGCTTAGGAGCGAACCTATCAAAGTGGTTTACAAAGTAAATATATTGTTAGGTAGAAATGAACTTCAATAAAAACAGGAAGTAAAAATAAAAACGTAAAACAGAAAAATGACAAAAAAAAGGTGATAATGCCGCTGTATAAGACTCTGTTGAGACCTCAGAGTATTGTGTACAATTCTGGAGGCCGCACCTTCAAATAAAAATCTTAATAGGATGGAGTTGGCCCAGAGGGCGGCTACTAAAATGATCATTGATTTTTGAAACAAAGGTTAAAGAGGGGCATTTTCGATATGACGTCTAAGTCCGACTTTAGACACTGCAAAAAACATCCAGAATCTGAATAGGAAAGAAGTTCATTTTTAAAAAAGAAAAATGTCTGTCTTGTTTTCAAAAATACTGTTTCTAACAAGGTTTTATGCTTTGGACATTTTGTTTTTTTAAGTCCATTTAAAAAAAATAAACCTTCCAAGTGAAAAACAGAGAAAATCAAGCCATTGGGATGTAGTACAATACATTTTATGCTGCTTATTCTAGACATAAGCAGTGGATTTTCCCCAAGTCCATTTTAATAATGGCTTATGGGCTTTTCTTTTAGGAAGCTATCCAAACCTTTTTTAAACCCCACTAAGCTAATTGCTTTTACTGCATTTTCTGGCAAAGTATTCCAGAGTTTAATTACATGTTCAGTGAAGAAATATTTTCTCCAATTTGTTTTAAATTTACTATTTGTAGCTTCATTGCGTGCCCCCATAGTCCTAGTATTTTTGGAAAGAGTAAACAATCGAGTCACATCTACCCATGGTCATAGTTTACTTGTCTTCATTTGTTCTTCCTGCATATTCTTTATTTTCAAATCTAGAAATAGAACATTTAGATTTTGTTTCTTTTATTTGCTTTGCTTACATATGTGCCCTTGTTCTTCATTTAGTACTATTACTGGGATCATATCTGAGTGACTGACCCTGCTGTACAGCACATCTGTCACCCACAATTGTTCAATAATCACAATACTCTGGTCCCTGTGTACACAGTGTCTCTCACAGAATGTGAAAGAATAAAACAGGCACACTGCAGAGCAGAATGACTTTTACATATGCGTGCACAAATACATTTTCTCCATTTGTTTAGCGATGTGAAAGGGTTTCTGAGATTAATGTATGCTGGTTTGCAAGCACATAATTGCTGAATACTGAGTGCGGTACAAGTTACTGGCACTTGCTGTCAGACCTCAGAAATAAAAATAACAATCGTTTGCAATGATAGAATTTTTTATCCAGGCAGAAACTTGGTGCCTTTTGCAAATTACTTCATATTCATGTATGAGCCATCGCTGCGGTAAATGTCTGAGCAGTAGACTTCTGAAGTTTGGACTGCAAACAATTTCTAAACACGAGAAAATGGGATTATTAACATTGGAAAACTTGTCATTCAATTACTGCTGTATTAATGCTTGGTAGAAAAAAATACCCAATGCCACTTTACGCTATTTTTAAGATGATTTTCTGTTTTTAAAATGAGCCCCGCGGTGGGGCAATTTTGATATGATGTCTAAGTCAGACTGAGGTCTTTTGAACATATTAATATAGTAATAACCGTTTTGGGCATAAGTGCTAGTTTGGATGTTAATTTTATAAGTCAGACTTTGGACATTTTGTGCAAAACTTCCCAAGTTCAAATAGGAAATGTGGAGGGGCATAATCGAACGCGAACGCCCATCTCCATGGGCGTCTATCTCCGAGAACAAGTATGTGAAGGGGCAGAACAAACCGTATTTTCGGAAAAAATGTGCGTCCATCTTTTTTCCGATAATACGGTTTGTGCCAGTCAAATGCATCGGAATTGTGCAGATTTAAGCTGGGTGGTTTCGTTTTTCAGCGATAATGGAAACTGAAGGCGTCTAGCTCAAAAACGAACAAATCCAAGGCATTGGGTCGTGGGAGGGGCCAGGATTCGTAGTGCACTGGTCCCTCTCACATGCCAGGACACCAACCGGGCACCCTAGGGGGCACTTGTAACAATTAAAAGAAAATTAAAATGCCTCCCAAGTCCATAGCTCGCTTACCTTGGGTGCTGAGCCCCCCAAAACCCACTGCCCACAACTCTACACCATTACCATAGCACTTATGGCTGAAGGGGGGCACCTAGATGAGGGTACAGTGGGTTTTGGGGGCGGTTTAGAGGACTCCCATTTACCACCACAAGTGTAACAGGTAGGGGGGGAATGGGCCTGGGTCTGTCTGCCTGAAATGCATGCACCCACTAAAACTGCTCCAGGGACCTGCATACTGCTGTGATGGAGCTGGGTATGACATTTGAGGCTGGCATACAGGCTGGAAAAAAAAGTTTTTAAAGTTGTTTTTTTTTGGGTGGGAGGGGGTTAGTGACCACTGGGGGAGTCAGGGGTGGTCATCCCCAATTCCCTCCGGTGGTCATCTGGTCATTTAGGGCACTTTTTTGGGACTTGTTCATGAAAAAAAAGGGTAAAAAAAAAGTGACCCAAATTCGCGCTAAAAATGCCTTTCTTTTTTCGATTATCGGCCGAGGACACCCATCTCTCCTCGGCCGATAAACATGCCCCAGTCCCACCTTCACCACGCCTCTGACGCCCCCATCAACTATGGCTGTTTCCTCGACAGATTGCAGTTCAAGACGCCCAAAATGGGCATTTGATTATACTGATTTGGCCACCCACGGGAGAAAGACACCCATCTCCCAATTTGGGTCAAAATATGGGCGTCTTTCTCTTTTGAAAATAAGGCGGATAGCCATTTTTGAAAGAGCAAAACACCTATCTTTTTTTTTTTTAATGGCCACTTGCTAAATGGTTTTGTGCTCTGTGCATTTATCTTTGTGGTCCATTTTCGGGAAAAAAAAAAAAAAAGGAAGTCCAAGTGCAAAATGCACAAAATCAGCCATTGAAATGTGGGAGGAGCCAGCAATCTTAGTAGACTTGTCACACAGACACGCTAGGAGCGCAATGGGGGCACCCTAGGGAGCACTGCTGTGGACGTCATATAAAAGCTCCCAGGTACACATCTCACCATTACCCTCTTATCTTGTCTTCTGAGCCCCCCCCCAAAAAAAAAAAAAGCTCATCCAAAACACAGCCCCAACTGTACACCACTCCAATAGCCCTAATGACTGAAGGGGTCATCTATATGAGGGTACAGTAGGTTTTTGGTCAGTTTTGGAGGGCTCATACTTTCCACCACAAGTGTGACAGGTAGAGTGAGATATGGGCCTGGGTCCCTTTCTCTACAGTCCACTGCACTGACTACTACACTACCCTACGGAAGTGCTTGCTGCTTTAATAGAACTGGCTATAATATCTGAAACTGTCATAGAGGCTAGTAAGTACTATTTTTATTCACATCTTTGGGGGGGTGGGAGGGAGTCAGTGACCACTGGGAATGTAAGGGGTAAGTATCCCTGATTCCCTCCAGTGGTCATCTGGTCACTCCATGGAGTGGAGGAGTAGCCTAGTGGTTAGTGCAGAGGCCTTTGATCCTGGGGAACTGAGTTCAATTCCCACTGCAGCTCCTTGTGACTCTGGGCAAGTCACTTAACCCTCCATTGCCCCTGGTACAAAATAAGTACCTGAATATATATAAACCACTTTGAATGTGTTATGATTGGGGTCAGAACCCCTCTCAAACTTACCTCTTTCCTGGGGTCAGCTTCTTAGCTGGCTTCTGTTTCTTTTCTCTGTCCTTTCTGAGCTGGCTCTGTCTCTCTGTGCTGGCAGCTTCCAGCAGCATGGGGTTAATTGTTTTACATTACTACAGCTGTGTGGGTGGACTGAGTTAACTCTACCTCTCTTTGGGTGTACTGGCTTCAAGTGCTTCACGGTGTTGCATTGGTGTGGGTTGGGCCTCTCTGGGTCAGTGTGCTTTTGCCTAGGTCTAGGGAGTGTGACATCATCAGGGAGGGCCTTGATAAGGAAGTGGTGTTGTTTCCTTCAGAGCCTTTGCAACAGTGGTGTTTGCTTTAGGTAGGGTGGTGCAGTGTGCACTTCTGACTTTGTGTCTAGTTTCCCTGCTTGCTTTTGCTAAGGGCCAGGTTAGTGTTAGTGCAGTGTGCACTGGTGTCTGTGTGTTTAGCTTTCCTGCTTTTCCCTTTGGTTCCCCTACTTTTCCCTCTTGGTTTTGGAAGCATTGCTGTGTGTAGGGCTTTGGAAGTTCTGATGCTGATAGAAGTACTTCAGGGTTTGGTGTTGTTAGGAACACTGCAGAGTTTGCTGTTAGAAGTACTTCTGGTGTTTGTGCTATTGGGAGCATTGCAGTCTTTGCTGTTGGTGTTTGGTGATTTAGAATCACTCTTGGTTTATGCGTTAGCTTCCCTGCTTTTTCCTTGTGGCTCCCCTGTCTTCCTTTTTAGTGCTAGGAGCTCTTCTGGTTGCTTGCCAGAGTAGTGCTTAGGAAGCATCGTGTTAGTTTTGTTTCTAGCTTGCTAGAGCAGTGCTTAGGTAGCTTGTTAGTTTTGTGTTTAGCTTGTTAGTGTATAGCTCTGCTTGTAGCTTGGTGCTTAGTAGCACCTGTGTTAGCTTTGTGTTTAGTTCCCTGCTCTGTTAGTTTAGGGCTTAGGAAGTCCCTTTCTTGAGCAGGGCTTAGGAGCTCCTGTTTAGTATAGGGCTTAGGAAGTCCTTTTGTCAGTTTACTGTTAGGAACACTCCTGCTGGGTTAGGGCTTGGGAGCACGTAGATCAGTTTAGGTTTAGGAGCACTTCTGTTTCCAGTCCTGGTCCCTGTGTCATCCGGTATCCAGTAAGTCCTGCCGGCTACTCGAACCCAGGAGCTCAACTCCTGGGGGGCTTAGTAGCTAAGTGCAGGTGAAGCTGTGTGGACCAGTCCGGTGTGCTGCAGTCCGGTGTTCCAGTCCTGTGTCCTCCAGTCTGGGGGATTCCAGTCCAGTGTTCCAGTCTGGGGGGTTCCAGTCCTGTGTCCTCCAGTCCGGGGAATTCCAGTCCAGTGTTCCAGTCCGTGTGTTCCGGCTCGCTGGGCGGTGCCTGCAGTCCCTGCCGGTGTCGGTGTGCTTGCCCAGCGTTGGTTGGTGGGTTTTGCCTGCTGCTGTCGCTCCTCGTCAGCAGCCCAAGGGCTCACGTTTGCTCCAGAGCCCAGCCCCGCGGGCTCTGAACCTGAGAACCTGACAGAATGTAGTTGCAAAAACCTCAGAAAGGCAGTATATCAAGTCCTATTTCCCTTTCCCTTATTCATTCTACAAACAAGTCTAGATCAAAACATTAAAGTTTTAGCCCTAGACATTTTCATTTTGTTCTATTATGGCTATAAAACATCCAAGTGTTAGGAACAACCTAAGCCCACCTTAATCCCACCCCAACATGCCCCCTTGTGATCTGGATGCATAGATAAATGTCTGCAAAATAGGCTTTGAAAATACCAATTTGGACATTTTGAGAAGGAATACGTCCAAAAGCTGCTTAATGATACTTTTTGGACATTTTTCTCTTTCAAAAATGAGCCCCATACATCATGCCAATGTTTTGATTTTTCCATGCTTAATTTTTACTTTTGTATGTTTAATCCGCCATAATTTTTTTCCTCCTCCCCTCTGTTTGACTTATGATTTAAAGTATATGATTTAGATAATATTCTTGTTTCCTTAGTTTTTATTTCTTATAATTATTTCTTATGGCAGATTGTATTTCTAAATCAAGGAGATGCTTATTAGTTCATGTTTAACTAATAGAAATAAAATTAAAGAAAAAGATAGGAGCAATTAGAGTATGGGTACAATTTTACAAAGGTTATTGTGATGGGTAACTCAAATGATTGGTTTTCAATGAGCACCCAGGAAAAGTCAAGAAGTATATTGCATTCTTCTGTATCACTCTGTAGTACAATGCTACTGAAACTCTACATTTCATTGAGAAGTTTTGATGATGGATAGCCGGAGGCATGCTTCAAGGAAAAGGTAATTTTATTTATTAGTCAGAGTGTAGTCTGTACATCCACACTAGGAATGCAGTTTTCCTGGGGTGATTACTCAGATAGGATGACAAACATTGGGGTCCTTTTACTAAGGTGCACTGAAAAATGGCCTGCAGTAGTGTAGACGCGTGTTTTGGGTGCACACAGAATTATTTTTCAGCGCACCTACAAAATAATACCTTTTTAAAATTTTTGCCGAAAATGGACGTGCAGCAAAATGAAAATGGCCACGCATTCATTTTGGGTCTGAGAGCATATCACCAGCCATTGACCTAGTCTTACATGGTAACGGGGCGGTAATCACCTAGGCATGCCAAATGCCACTTGGAGCGTGTCCGATATGCTTGGCAGAAAATAAAAATTCTTTTTCGACCATGTGTATCAGATGCATGCCAAAAATGAAATTACCACAATAGCCACGTGGTAGCAGTGTGGTAACTCCATTTTGGTGCATTGGGTGCACGTAGACACTTATGTGGCTTAGTAAAAGGGCCCCATTATCTTGTGAGCCAGGAAATAACATTTAAGATGTGCACCAGACACCTCTGTGCTCAATTTCTCCAACTTTCAACTTGCTAGTGGGGTAATTAGTTAAAAAAAGAGTAAATGTAAATAAATTTTATTAAATGATAAACCAAGTAATTCCATCTGTTAAAGACCAGCTCTGGTGGCACAACATCAATCTCAAGTCGATGCTTCAGTGCGATGTTGTGGAGCATACAGCACATCGTCACAATGTCCACCACCTTGACATGGGAATATGGTAGGGATCCTCCTGAAAGATGCAAGCAGTGGAACTGGCTCTTCAGTACCCCAAAATTGTGCTTGATGGTACACCTGGTCAATATGTGGGAATCGTTGCAGTGCTTCTCTGGGTGCTGCGAGCAGGGTCATCAACCACGGCTTGAATCTGTATCCAGCACCCCCTGGAAGAACACAGCAGCCCATTAGTGAGGTTATAGTATCACATACCCAACAAGAATGGCCCTTGTCCAAAGTCCGTGTGTCATTTTTAAAGTGGGATGGATGCACACTGCAAGCCCCCCCCCCCCCCCAGCAATGTCCACTCTCCACAAACACCTCTGGCTCCCATGTCACATCTGTTAAAAGACAATAGCATTCACCAAGTACCCATCCTTGTCTGAATATACCCTGTGCAAATTTCTGCCCTAGAGAACAGTTTGCCAGAATATGAGTTATGGCAGCTCCCAGAGAGCAGGACATGGCATAAAGGATCCTCAGGCTTTGTATCACAGACCACATGGATGTTCACTGAATATCCCATCTTGTGGATGAGGTACTGGATTTCCTGATCCAATGGGGGGGGAGGGGGGTAAATGCCACATGAGTACAGTCAATGGCACCCAAGACATTAGGCATACCAACAATCTTGAAAAAGTCTTGTTTTATCTTCTGTAGTTCGTCTTCCTCCACCGGGAACCTAATATACAGCCCAACACACTTTTTCTGAAAGGGAAATAAGATGAGACCATTTTAGTGGGAATGAGGTAATACACATGAGCCTCCAAAGGTGACCCTTCTTCAGTTTTAAGTTTAATATTTAAAAAAAAAAAAGAATAGCAGTTCAAAAATGCTGAAAAGAGCAAATGGTGACCAGAATATGTCTGTATCTGTGTCAAATATCTAGACACAGTAGACTGGTCCACACCACTGTTACCCCCTATCATGTACTAGAAGTTCCCCATGGCAGGGAACTGCAGGACAATCACAGCTTCACCAGGCTAGCTACTGCATAGAGCTCATAAATAGCCATTCTGGTCAGACGGTATTCATCCACGACTTTCCGGATCAACATTTCTTCTACGGCCACCCAAGCACAGAACACACAGGGATGTGGCCAGGGACGGGCATAAGGCAAGATCACCAGCTGCTGTTCCTCCCTCCTTTGGTCATCATTGTGCCTTGGCTCATCTTCACAGTCCAGCTAGGCCAGGTAGAATCCTCCATCCATGTCTCTGGTTGCACACTTTGATTTGTAAAGCGCGGGCTTCAAGAGTGGTGTTTATTGCACGAAAATGGTCCCAGGAGTCTCTGTGGTGCTTGCCTGCCATAAAGTGAGCCTGAAATGCACATCATATGCGTGTGACCACTCATGTAACATCATAGGAATTTCTTGTTGTGTTCTCTTTCATGCCAAAAAGATGCAAATCACTTTTTAGATCTTTTTTGTTTTTATAGAGTGTTTTTACAGAACCATTATGACAAAAGTGAGCAGAATTGGATACAGCATTGAAATATCATTGCTTTCAAACTCAATAGAAATGATTTAAGAAAATAAAATACTCAAACCACCTTATCATTACTGTAGCCATGGCTTGCCTACCTGTTCTATCTGGTCGCACAATAAACACATTTTGGACGGTTTAAAATCATTTACTATAACACTTGTTTTCTGAGAATTATATAAATAAGAGGGAAGTGATTTCTAGGGGATGTACAGGGAGGGGCAGGGAGGATGACTAGGTAGAGAGGGGATTATTTTATAGAGCAGGAGGAGGAAATATGTGCAGCAGGGTTGGGAGAGGGTTAGCTAATTTAAAGTAGGGTAGGGGAATTATTTCTTCAAGAAGGGTACAGGGTATGGGGGTGATGAGTTTTTCAGTGGGGACAGGGGAGGGAAGATGGGTGCCCTGGGGTCAGGGGTGTAGCACAGCTGGATCAACGTGGGAGAAGAAATATTCAAGCACAACAACTGTGCCTTCTCCTTAAACTCACCTGCTCTGGTAAGATCTTCATCAGAGGGGGTTGAGAAGTATGGGGGAGGTGGCATGTTCATTAAGGGTGGGGGGAGGATGGGGAGGTAGAATTATCAACAAGGGTGGGGGAGGAAGGATTGGGGCCTGAAAATATAAATAACACCTGACAGACTGCATCCAACATGCATCCAACATCTGTGTTGGCAGATCCAAAAATGTAGTCCAGCTGTGTGAAACTCATCATGGATGAACATGCCTTTGAATAGAGCCAGGATTGGGGGTGACATGGTAGGTGTCCGGAGAAGAGGGTCCCTAGCAAGAGACAGGAGGGGGCCAGTCCAGGGGGAGCATTGGGGGAAGGGGGTCAGATGAGTGGCAGGAGGGTGGGTGGACTGAAGGGAGCATGGGGGGAGGGAGGAGGACTCTGGAGAGGGGGGATGTCCAGGGAAGCCTGTGGGGAAGTAGGGGGCTCAGCACAGGGGTTGGAGGGAGGAAGTCCACAGGAAGCCTGGAGGAAGTAAGGGGACTCAGCTCAGGGATGGGAGGAGTGGTACGGTGTGAGGGGCCGGACTTGGGAGTGGGCAACTGTACAAGGGGACGAGGGCTGGTCCTGGGACGCATGGGGAGAGGGGGTGGGAAGAAGGGCTGGGATGGAAGACGGAGTAAGGATAGGGATGGGAGCCAGGGGCAGGACCAGAAAGGGGGAGGGGGCAAGATCAGCCAGACCCTCCTCCTCCTCCTTTTCTTCTGAAGACACTTCCAAAGAGAGACAAGAGGGAAACTGTCACAGCCCCTGATCATGCATGTCACCAATTCAATCCAGAACCTGCCATAAGTAACCCAGACATCATGGGCAATGAATAGATACCTGGGCTGTTGTCAAGGCAACCATGTACAGCATCAAGCCAGCCTGGACTGTGTTTCCTCAGCTGCTTGCCCTCTTCTTTAGTTCTTCAAACTGAAAAACAACAGGTCTACAGTTGTCATCGGTGCCCTGAGGTAACAGAAAGTGTGTATGAACAATGGAGATGGGGGTGGGGAGGGAGGTGCAGCAGCTCTATGAATAGTGGAAATGCAGTCTTACCAAATGTGGAATTTACATAGACATCACATGAACAATGCTGGTGCCAGTAGGGTTCCCACACCTGTTGGTCAACATTTTACAGGACCAGGACACTGTACCAGTGACTTCACAGTGAGAATCCTGAAAGGTAACTTTAAAACCATACAAGAAGGTAAGACCTTTGAAGTCAGAATGATTGAATATTTTAACACCCAACAGAAAGGACTTAACAAGGATCTGGGGTTCCTAGCCCATCATAAACCATAAAGCTGTATGTCTCTGTTGATCACCCCACCCCTCACCTATCCACACCCATCCTGTTAGAATATCAATGATATGCTTTGATGTCCCCATGCATACCTCCGACCCACCCCCATCCTCCCACCCTGTCAGACTGTCATAGTAATGCTTGAATGTTTTCACTTATATACACTGTCAGCTAGCACATTTGCTTATTTCCGATCTGAGGAAGAAGGGCGACCTTCGAAAGCTAATCAAGAAATGTATTAAGTTATGTCCAAGTACACGATCTATCCTCACACTTTCTGCATTTCCTCTTTTCATTAGGCAGGTACCGGTACTACGGGAAGTATGAGCTGTATATTGGACTGATTGATAATGAGATCATACTCCACATACCTTAGCTTAAGAGTGGGGTTCGTTACTGTCATCCTATGCAGAACACTAACCCATTTGGAGATACTGCTCTTCCCAAATCTAATACTTGTCTAATTGCTTTTCAGATACATTTAAGACCAAGGATAGGTCACAGAATACCTGTTCTCCACTGATGGTCTTCCAGAAATAAACATTACCTACTAGTCCACGTTTAAAATATATGAATAAAAAAATATAACAAACTCATTATTGTGCGATGTTCCAGGAAGGTCCGTTGACCCGCAACACCCTTCCCTGAACTTCTTGTATATCCGTTCCAAAACACACAGTTGTCCGCCCTTCACCTTCATTGCTTGTTTTTGGCCATCCTATGCCCGCTGAACCTTTCACTTGCCCAAGAGGCTACTACAGCACGGAGAGTTTCCTGCAACATTTTATTGAAACGAACACATTCAGGTGTCATTAAAAAAACAAAATCCACCCACCTCCCTTCCCCCACTAGTTGAGAAGGAAACTTTCCCCGCCCCAGGATTTGCAAATTCACTGGGAAGGCAGCACGGTGGCGAGCGTTTTTTTAATCTAAAGAAGCCCAGCGCCAGGCAAACGCGGATACGGCCATTGATGAAAGAGACCAGTAGGGGGAGACGGTAGCGTCTTCCAGGGGTTCGGGAGACTGAAGTCTGCAGAAGGATCGTAAACCAAAAGGCTGCTGCAACCTGCTCGCTATCCTCAGCTCTGTTTTCCTACAATGAAATTACGCTCCCGACAGCTGCCTTCCGATCTCCTTTAACTTCAGGTGGGTAATGGTTATATTTGCACCAATGGATGCAAAATCGAGACTGCAGTATGGATTTCAAAGTCCCAGGTAACCTGAACCTGAACAAAACAGTGCCGGTACCTGAGGAACAGGGGAGGGGAGGGTGTGTCGGGCAGGGCTGTAAACTGTATTTCATTTTCCCATTTTCTCTTTTTAAGCATTTGAACACCGGTGAGATTTGGTAAACTTCACGGGAAAGTGTTCAGAGAGCTGGATGAGGTCAGGCTCTCATTTATTGTAACTACGATTTTACCCCAGATGTACTAAAAGGTTTTTTCCTTCATTCCGTATCCATGAGAAAACTGCTGAGTACATCTGGCCCTAAGTTATGTTTTGCTTGTTTGTTTTTATTTTTTTAATGTCAGAGGAATGCGTTTCGATTACCGCCTAAGAGGGTTTCCAAAGTTTATTTCCGGCGCTTTAGTCACTTTGTATTTAAAAGACCTGTTTACTGTGAAATAGAGAATAGTTTGCTTTTTCTTATCGCCTGAGGGAGGGGGAGAGGGAGAGAAAGTCTTTAAAGAGTCCTGCACCGCTTTGCTGAATGCTGATAGATGGGGGCATTAAGATATTGTTCAGATCTGGCTGATCTGTGTGGATTTGATCGTGAAACCTCCCCAACACTTCCCATGGATAAATTATGTTGCAAGACAAATCATATCGAAGCCGAAATTAAAACTAGATCCCAGATAATAAGCTGCTGCCATGGGGGGCCTACAGGTGTGTAAAAAAAACTATTGATTTGTATTACTTCACTGATTGATTATTACTTTTTAAATCACGGACTCCTAAGTGATCATTGGCGGGTGCAGAACGGAGATATAAGACAATCCCATTTTTTTAGCAGCCCCTGATTGGAGTATCACTAAAGTGGAGTCTGTAGAAGTAAACCTTATGCAGGATGTGAATCACCACTCTGGCGTTGCTATAGCTAATTATTGCTAAGAACCAACAAACGCACATATTTTTTTTATTTATTTATTTTAGCCATACACGTTGACTAAAAAAGCTGAGGGAAAACATATTTTCATTTTAATCCTGTCAGATCGAAGTAATTCTGTGAAACACAAACATCGTGAATAGGAGTCACCAGAATTGTGTCAGTAATGGTGAATGCAGCACCTGCCTTTTCACTGCTCCTGAGAGTTGACAGGGGGCAGCTCATTTCTAGGTCAGTTCATCCATGCAGCAAGCAGGTCTATCAATGGGGCTCATTTGCAGAAAGAGAGCTGGGATAGGGAAAAATACCTAAACTCTGCCTTCCCTCTCCTTTTTGATTTATATAGGAATGGGCGAAGGGAAAGTCATTAAGGCGGCCCTATTGTGGTCTTAATTAAAAATAAAAAGAATGTTTTAAACCGGTCCTGACCCCCAGCCACTCCGGTTTTCAGGATACCCACAATGAATATGCATGAGACAGACTTGCACATAATGAAGGCAGTGCATGCAAATCTAGTCACGCATATTCATCAGGGATATCCTGAAAACCGGACTGGCTATGTGTGTCATGAGGACTGGGTTGAGAACCCCTATTTTAAACACCTTTTTTTGTTGTTGTTGGAGGGGCTACATAATCTCTGTAAACCTTGGAGCTGGGGCCCGTTCTCACCCCGTTCCCCCCCCCCCCCCCCCCCCCCCCCCCCCCACCTTTTCAATAACTCTCTCAGAACCAATATTGGGTAAACATAGGCCGCAGCTTGCTTTATTAACTATTCAATGTTGATGAACTTGAACACACAACCCCCCCCCCACGCCTCCGAGCTACAAGTGTCCAGACTTGACGTCATCCAGGACCCCCCCCCCCCCATCCGCCGCTCGCCATCTCAGCAAAACGGTAATCTCGCAGTCCTGTAGCCACCATTCAGGCCCCGCCATAACAGCAAGGGCCCTGCTCCGTGTGGACCTCCACACCAATCTCCCGGGTCACCCGACCCACCGTCCATGCTCTGGCTCAACCCCCCCCCCCCCCCCATGAGCCATATCTCTTGTAGCTCGGGTTTTGTGTTCTTCTTTTTGCTGTTGCGACAACTCCTGCCAATCCTGCAATAAACAATAACAACATCGTCCGCAAAAACACCCCCCCCCCCATGCTCTGAAGGGTGGGAAACCGCCTCCGAGGATCGCCACCCCTGGTCTTTGTATGCCCTTTGCTTTCTTTCTCTTGCCATGCCCCGCCCCTACCTCTTTCGTCAGCCAATCAGCCGCTTTCCCTCTCCTTAGATCAGCTGCCTCATTTGAAGCTACCAATCCCAGTGTCCCATGCCTCTCTGCTTCTCCCGTGGACGCTACCTCCTCCCCTCCCTCCCTACTCGCTCCCGTAGCACCCCCGAGCCAACTCGAACGGGCCCAGCCCTCGTTTAACTGGGCCCGTTGAGACAAGCTCTCGGGCCTCCTATTCCTGTCCCAAGTGCTTTAGTTGCTGATGCTTATGGCCCTAGTGGTCCCTCCTCCACCTCCCCCCCCCCCAATTCCGCTGCTTATGTTTAAACCTTTTTTGACCAAATTGGCCCCTGCTTTTCAGCAGTCAATTTTGGATCACAAAGGAGGTAAGGCAAGGGTGGGGTCGATTTTTTTTTTTTCTTTTGTAATATGTCCATAGTGACACTAGCAAGAGGCACATTGCAGATCTTAAGCAGACTTTGTAAATGGAGTCTTTTGATCTAGCACTAGAGCTGAGGATTTGCGAATGAGCCCCCAGTGATACTAGAAAAAGTGACATGTGAACAGGGCAAAAAGACATAACGTAATAGCAGATTACAATCTGCTACGTTTTATAGCTATAAACATAACAGCTTGTTTTCCACTCTTCAGCTGCTGTTCTTTCTGTGCTAAAAGCCATTCTGCTGGGCACGGCTTACTTTTTTCACTGCTATTAATTAATGAGTAATGCTTAGGTAGCCTTGTTTACTCCACTCGTGCCCCACTTGTGGCCCTTTAGCAGACCAGAACGTACATAAGTACATAAGTAATGCCATACTGGGAAAAGACCAAGGGTCCATCGAGCCCAGCATCTTGTCCACGACAGCGGCCAATCCAGGCCAAGGGCACCTGGCAAGCTTCCCAAATGTACAAACATTCTATACATGTTATTCCTGGAATGTTGCTATGTTTGCTGACTATTCCTCCTACTTGTATCTTCTCAGAACAGAAGCAAGTGGAAGAGAATTCTGACTGTTACTATGCATCATTCAAAGTATTATTGGAACTTGAAGGGAAAGATATAATTAAAAGACCTGCCCATGGAGAAGACTTAAAACAATTTACAAGAGGCCAGGGGGTACTGGAGAAGAACAGGATGTCGCATGGGTTTCCATTTCACCAGCATATTATTTGAAAGGTAATGAAAGATGCAACTCATTTTCAACCACATCCACTGTGTGTGTGTGTCTTTGCACAGGACAGGAAGAGCCATCTGGAGCGTGAAATAGCTTGGTCTGCCCGCTACAGAATAAAGTGCATTTGAGCACCAACTGGGCACCAGACCAGTGCAAGGAGAAGTTAGGTCTGAAGCTGACTGATGAATCCTGACTCCAGGTGCTAAGGAAGTAACCTTTAGTGCTGGCCATGTACGAACTGATTTCCAGATAGGGAATACAAGGCGAATAGCACACATGGAGATTTTTAAGGCCTAAACTGATTTTTTTGGTCATGGAGCATGCAGGCAGTTGGGACTACAGAATGCCTAATGTGAGTGTCTATGAGGTCAGTTTAAAGAACAGCACCAACGCCAGCTCCCAGTTCATCGGGGTGCAACTGATCCAATCTTTTAAGCCCCTGATCATTCCCTGTTACACGTTGGTTGTGCTCGTCGGCATCTTCGGGAACTATCTTCTCCTCTACGTCATTTGCAAGACCAAGAAAATGCACAATGTCACCAACTTCTTAATTGGAAACCTGGCTTTCTCAGATATGCTGATGTGTGCCACCTGTGTGCCCTTCACCCTGGCCTATGCCTTCAACCCCAAGGATGGATCTTTGGGAAGTTCATGTGCTACTTTGTTTTTCTGATGCAGCCCGTCACAGTCTACGTGTCTGTTTTTACATTGACTGCCATTGCTGTGGACAGGTAACTACTGAATGCAAAGAAATCCCTGGTTCCATATTCCGCTGCTTGATTATTACTGTCTGGGTCCCTGGGTAGGCTGCCCTAACGTCCAGCAACAATACTGGTCTCAGCTTCAACCTCTGGGCAATCTAATCCTCGGGGCCAATGAAAGAGTATTAGGAACCCTAATTTAATGGCCTGGCTCATAGACTGTGGCTCCCAGTTTAATTGTCTGGCTTATAGACTATCCCTCTCACCTAAGATTTTGATAATTAAAAACTCAGTGGTCACCGTGACCCCCACCACCACCCCTCCCAGACCAATTCCATAAAAACACACCATTGGGCTTAAGAAAAACAACATGCAAAAGCCATTTTTGTATGTCAATGCTGATTCACCCAGATAAAAGGTTCTTTTGAAAACTGAACACCTTAAGGACTAGATTCAATAAATTGTGCCGAAAAAAAAAATCCACACACTGAGTGTTATTCTATAAACGGTGCTCTGAATTGGACGCCATTTATAGAATAGTGCGCAGTGCCAAGATCTATGCCCAAATTTTGGGCATGAGGATTTATACTGAGACCTGGTGTAAATCCTCGCATGTACATTTAGGTGCAGACCCCACAAATTCTATAATATTGTGCACATCTTTAGTGAACGCCCTGACCCACCCAAGCCCCTCCCATGGCCACACCACTTTTCAGTTGCACGCTATTAGATTTGCATGCGCCTCTTTATAGAATAGCGCATAGCAAATCCAAGTTGTTGCCAATTAACCTCAAAAATTGATTGTTAGCGCCCAATTATTGGTGCTAATTGGCTTGTTACACAATTAGCACCAATTTTTATGCACAATTTTTAGCACCATATATAGAATGTGGTTAGTGTGCCAATATAGCTGTACAGTTCACCAGGAAAGTGTGCTTGTAGTTTCCCTTTCGGAAAAGTAAAAGTACCTGCTGGCTTTGTACCACAATGTACAATTGTAAAAATTGCCTCCAGCCTTTAAATTGTTAAACTTTGTCACATTTACATCACACATGTTTCAAAATCATGTTATAGTATCTAAATGTGATTTTGAGTAGTAGACTGCAAAATACATCTAGACATACATAAAAGCTATACTGTATAGTGTTTACACAGACTACTGTCCTTTACCATCCTGTTGTGTCAGAATAAATCCAAGGTTGCTTCTGTTTCTCCTGATATCAACCCAGACTCAGGCACAGACCTTTTAGGTTGTCCTTTTTCCAGCAGTGCACCTCGCAGGGTTACACTCCAGCCTTGGATAGGCTTCCAGTCTGGATTTCCCTTATCCACCTGAAGCTCTTTCTCCTTCTCAGTTGTCACTTAAATGGGCAGCATCTACTCCTGTTACCAGCCTGTCTTTATTTCTCTCACTCCAGGATCCCCCTATACTCCCAAGGGTCTTGGCAGGGGTACAGACAACCAAGAACTTCATGTACCTCCTTTTGTTATTCTCCAGCGCCACTCCTGTTTTCACTCACTACAGGGAAACCAGTTTATTTCTGCAACTTCTCTGCTAACCCCTCCCCCTGGGCAGGCCTCACAACTCTTTTTCCAGCCCACTGGCAGGGACCTCCCTCCCCCCAGGGCCTCAGGAAAAATCTAACACAATTTCTAGAAATACCCATCTGATGAGGTAATACAGACAGAATGTTAAAAAGCAAATTTTATTATCTGATCCCTATACCTTTTCCCCATAGTTTCAAATCTTGAACTTTCTATCACAGTCTATAGCATTAACAGATGGCCTCTAGAAGGCACAGCAGGGCATAGTTCAGGAAAGCTGGCAAATTGGGCAACATTATAATAATGGGTGATTTCAATTACCCCATTATTGACTGGATAAATGTTACATCAGAGAATGCTAGGGAGGTAAAATTATGAGATGGAATAAATGACTGCTTCTTGGAGCAACTGGTCCAAGAACTGACAAGAGAGGGAGCTATTGTAGATCTAGTCCTTAGTAGAATGCAAAGCATGGTATGAGAAGTAACAGTGTTGGATCCACTGGGAAACACTGATCATAATATGATCAAATTTGAGCTGATATCTGGAGTGAAATCATTAAGGATATCTACTGTAGCGGTATTTAATTTTCGAAATGGCAACTATGACAAAAGGAGGAAATGTTTCAAAAGAACCTAAAAGGGTCAGCCGCAAAGGTTAGGACTTTACATCAGGCATGGACGTTGTTTAAAATTATTATCATGGAAGCCCAGACCGGAAATATTCCACATATTAACAAAGGTGGAAAGAAGAGCAAATAACAGCCAGCATGGTTAAAAAGTGAAGTGAAAGAAGCTGTTAGAAACAAAAGAGCATCCTTCAAAGAATGGAAAAAGGATCCAAATGAAGAAAATAAGCACTGACAAGCTAGATGCAAAGTATTGATAAGAAAGGCTAAAAGAGAATATGAAAAAAAAAAACCATGCCACGGAGACAAAAACTTACAGTAACGCCTATTTCAGGTACATCAGAAGCAGAAAGCCTGTGAGGGAATCCATGGGACCATTAGATCTGAAGGAGCAAAAGGGGCACTCAGGGAGGACAAGGCCATAGTGGAGAGATTGAATGAATTCTTTGCTTTGGTCTTTATGGAAGAAGATGTAAGAGATCTACCTGTGCCAGAAATGGTTTTCAAGGGTGACGATGCAGAAGAACTGAAAGAAATCTCAAGACATACTGAGCCAAATCAACAAGTTAAAGAGTGACCAATCACCTAGACCAGATGGTATACATCCTACAGTACTGAAAGAACTGAAACACCAAATTGCTGATCTGCTGGTAGTACCTGTAACCTGTTATTACAATCATCCTTAGTACCTAAAGATTAGAGGGTGGACAATGTATGCTGATTTTTTTTAAAATGGTTCCAGGGTGATATGGGAAATTACACACCTGATTGTAAGCTTGATTTCAGTGGAGCATATAGAAAAACATGGTTTAAGGGGACAGTCAGCATGGGTTCAGCTAGGTAAGTCTTGCCTCACTAATCTCCTTCATTTATTTGAAGGCATGAATAAACACGTTGATAAAGGTGAGCTGGTTAATGTAGTATATCTAGATTTTCAGAAAGCCTTTGGCAAAATTTCTTATGAGAGACTCCTGAGAAAATTAAAAAGTAATGGGATAGGTGGAAATGTCCTGTGGATTCAGAATTGGTTACTGGACAGAAAACAGAGGGTAGGGTTAAATAGCCATTTTTCTCAATGGAGGAGGGTGAATAGTGAAGTGCCGCAGGTATCTGTATGGGACCAGTGCTCAACCAACCATCCCAGACCTCATTCTCCTCCTTTCCTGACATCACCGAGGAGGAAACCGCTCGCCTTCTTTCCTCCTCAAAATGCACCACCTGTTCCTCTGATCCCATCCCCACCAACTTACTTACCACCATCTCTCATACTGTCACCCCCTCCATCTGTCATATCCTCAACCTCTCTCTCATCACTGCAACTGTCCCTGACACCTTCAAAGCCGCCGTAGTTCACCCCTCCTCAAAAAACCATCGCTTGACCCTACCTGTCCCTCCAAACTATGGCCCATCTCCCTCCTACCCTTCCTCTCCAAAATACTTGAGCGGCACGTTCACAGCCGCTGCCTTGATTTTCTCTCCTCTCATGCCATCCTCGATCCACTTCAATCCGGTTTTCGCCCCTTCACTCGACAGAAACAGCACTCTCTAAAGTCTGTAATGACCTGTTCCTTGCCAAATCCAGAGGCCACTACTCCATCCTCATCCTCCCTCGATCTGTCCGCTGCTTTGACACTGTCAACCATGAGTTACTCCTTGCCACACTGTCCTCAATTGGGTTCCGAGGCTCTGTCCTCTCCTGGTTCTCCTCCTATCTCTCCCACTGCACCTTCAGAGTTCACTCTCATGGATCTTCCTCCACCCCCATTCCGCTATCTATTGGTGTTCCCCAAGGATCTGTCCTTGGACCCCTTCTCTTCTCAATCTACACCTCTTCCCTGAGATCCCTGATCTCATCTCATGGCTTCCAGTATCATCTCTATGCTGATGACACCCAGCTGTATCTCTCCACACCAAACATCACCGCGGAGACCCAGGCAAAGATATCGGCCTGCCTATCCGACATTGCTGCCTGGATGTCCAACCCGCCACCTGAAACTGAACTTGTCCAAGACCGAGCTCATCGTCTTTCCACCAAAACCCACTTCTCCTCTTCCTCCACTTTCCATCTCAGTTGATAACACCCTCATCCTCCCGTCTCATCGCCTGCAACCTCGGAGTCATCTTCAACTCCTCCCTCTCCTTCTCCACGCATATCCAGCAGATAGCCAAGACCTGTCATTTCTTCCTCTTCAACATCAGCAAAATTCGCCCTTTCCTCTCTGAACACACCACCCGAAACCTCGTCCACGCTCTCATTACCTCGCGCCTTGACTACTGCAACCTACTCCTCACCGGCCTACCCACTAGCCATCTACTCCCCCCTTCAATCCTTGTCCAGAACTCTGACTGCACGTCTTATATTCCGCCAGAACCGCTCTACTCATATCACCCCTTCCTCAGGTCACTTCACTGGCTTCAATAGATACCGCATACAGTTCAAGCTTTCTCCTCCTTACCTACAAATGCACTCAGTCTGCTGCACCTCACTACCTCTCTACCCTCATCTCCCCTTACGTTCAGCCCAAAACCTCCGTTCACAGGACAAATCCCTCCTCTCAGTACCTTCTCCACCACCGCCAACTCCAGGCTCCGCTCATTCTGCCCGCCTCACCCTATGCCTGGAACAACCTTACACTGAGCCCTTAACGCAAGCCCCCTCCCTGCCAATCTTCAAGTCTCTGCTCAAAGCCCACCTTCTTCAATGCGCCTTCGGCACCTAACTCTTACCTCTCAGGAAATCCAGACTGCCCCAAATGACTACCCCTATCGGACTGACTGTCTTTAGATTGTGAGCTTTTTGAGCAGGGACTGTCCTTTATGTTGAATTGTACAGCGCTGTGTAACCCTAGTAGTGCTTTAGAAATGTTTAATAGTAGTATAGTAGTAGTAGTAGTTTAAGATGTTTATAACTGATCTGGAAATCAGAATGATGAATGAGGTGATTAAATTTGGAGATGGACACAAAACTATTCAAAGTTGTCAAAAACGCACATGGATTGTGAAAAATTGCAGGAAGACCTCAGGAAACTGGAAGACTGTGCATCCAAATGGCAGGTGAAATATAATGTGGACAAATACAAAGTGATGCACGTTGGGAAGAATAATCCGAATCATAGTTACCCTGACGCTAAGCTCCACCTTAGAAGTCAACACTCAAGAAAAAGATCTAGGTGCGTTGTAGACAATCTGGAAATCTTCTGCCCATGTGCGGCAGCAGACAAAAAAGCAAACAGGATGCTAGGAAATATTAAGAAAGGGATGCAAAATAAGACCAAGAATATAATAATGCCTCTGTATCGCTCCATGGTGGCAACCTCACCTTAAGTATGGCGTTCAATTCTGGTTGTATCTCAAAAAAGATATAGCGGAATTAGAAAGGTTCAAAGAAGAGTGACCAAACCATAAAGGGGATGGAACACCTCCCATATGAGAAAAGGCTAAGAGGTTAGGCTCTTCAGCTTGGAAAAGAGACGGGGAGGGGAGATATGATTGAGGTCTATAAAATACTAAGTGGAGTAGAACAGTAAAACTGAATCAATTTTTCCCTTCTTCAAAAAAGTACAAAGACCCTGGGACACTCAATGAAATTGCAAGGAAATACTTTTAAAACAAATAGGAGGAAATATTTTTTTTCACTCAAAGAATAGTTAAGCTCTGGAACTCGCTGCCGGAGGATATGGTAAGAGCAGTAAGCATAACTAGATTTTAAAAAGGTTTGGACAAGTTCCTGGAGGTAAAGTCCATTGTCTGTTAATGAGTTGGGCATGGGGGAAGCCACTGCTTGCCCTGGGATTGGTAGCATGGAAAGTTGCTACTATTTGGGATTCCGGAATGTTGCTACTAATTGGATTTCTGTCAGGTACTTGTGATCTGGATTAGCTGCTGTTGAAAGCAGGATACTGGGCTAGATGGACTATTGGTCTGACCTAGTATGGCTATTCTTATGTTCTTAACCTGCCCTTGTGCCCCATCCCTCTGGCCCCTCTCCTCACCCATGTACAAGAGTGCAGCAATGTTTGTGCATCACATTCAGCAATCTCTCTCTCTCTCTCTCTCTCTCTCTCTCTCTCTCTCTCTCTCTCTCTCTCTCTCTCTCATACACACACAAGCAGCGGAGAGTGACAACAAATTTGCATTGGTTCAGAAAATGTGCTTCCTCGGCATAAAGACAGAGATAACCTATTGATTCCATTTAAAACAAAATAAATAGGATATGGTAGATTTCATTCAGTGACACATCACAGGGAGACAAAAACGATTAGGTTCTAAGGGACACCTCAGGACTATCAGCTTCACAATCATTCTTTAGTAAAGTCCATTTCATAAAAAGGTAGATGGTACAACAATTCACTGTAGCATAGAAGACTATAAATAGTCTAAAGAGAAGGGTTCACAGTGTGCGAAGGACGTTTGCAAAAATATGAAACAAACAGTTATAGAAGGTAATTTTGTTGTTGTTTTAAAATGAAATAAGCCTGATTTAAATAAGCCTGATTTGATGCACATAAACTGGAAAAAACTCCAAGTCTGAATTATCGACCAATGCACACTATCAGCATGCAAATTATATGCAGGCTGTTAGTTTTGAGCATTGGTTGGTAATTTGGACCCTCTTGACTCCCTCCCCAATCTTTCAAAGTCCTGAGGGTCCAGTGGACCCTAACCCTGACTCTTACCCCATCTTTTAAAACCCCATGGTGGTCCAGCAGACTCTCTCCCAGCACCCCCTATGGACCCTCCTCCAGAACCAAAATCCCTGGTGATCCAGTGGACCCCCTCTTATGGCCCCCCCCCCCCCCCCATGCATCTCAAACTCCATGGTGGGTCTAGTGAACATATCTTCTAAGCACTGGGAGGCAGGAGGGCAAGAGCAACACCTACTCCCTCCTGCCTCTGGTCCCACCCTTCTGAAAAGGACGGTGCCCAACCCCTGCCTGTGCATACTGGGATGCACAGAGAGGTTAAGCACCATAAAAGGAGTTTTATTCCCTTATATGGTGCTTAGCCCCTCCCAGTGCATCCCAGGATGCAGAAATCCAGAGGAAGGGGGACTAGGAATAATTGTTTCTTTCTTCTTTTGAAGTAAGAGCACAAAATCGTACCAGAATTTCCAAGTATACATAAAATATCACAAAATATCTAAAATCTCAGAAGGCTTGGGGAAATCCTTGCCCTAAATATATTTGGTACTACTTTTTAGTGCAGTTTCACATCGCTAGGTACTGAAGAGGTTAAGGACCAGGTTAACATTTTAAGAAATGACAGAAAAAAAAATGTAATGATTGAACTCCACAAAGCTTAGAACTAAAGATAGAAGAGCAGTGGGCAGAGAGAAATGTCCTGGGAAATAATTTGAGATGAATGTGGCCAGATTACACCTAGATACAAAAGGGCTTAAGCTTTTCTAAAGCTTAGTAACAGCAGGAGATATGAATGTATTAACCACAGGATAGCAAACTATCTGATTGCCCTCTCAGGAGCTTTCAGAGGCTTGTCATCAGAGACAAAGAATAATAACGTAGATTTATCCGGTAAGATTACAGAAGCAGTGAGAGGTTCTGCCTCATCACAGAGAACGGGCTTTTTGCCTGGAGAGTGATTATGCTTCAGGGTATGGTGCTGAGAATTAGTATTGAGTTGGTTGCGAGTATGCCACCAGCAGTGGATATGCACTTTCAGACATGTTGAGGCTGAGAACGAGAATGGATTATAGAGCTGCTCCAATCATCATCCGGGCAGGAAAGAAATATGGTAACTGCAAACAAAAAAAAAAAAGATTACTTGCAACTGAGGCATGTGGGGAATGTGGACCAAAAATAAAGGCAGTGACTTCTTTGTAATGCAAGATCTAATAATCAACAGACCAACAGGCAGATGATCAAAAGCCCGCGCTGTCCAAACAGCGTTCTAAAATACGCCTGGAACAGTGTGGGGCACTATTAGACCTAGATCAGAGATACTGCATGCAAATTTAAGCAGCGCAATTATCTCTGATCATGGGGTAGAAGCAGTGGCGTACCAAGGGGGGGCAGTGGGGGCGGTCCGCCCCGGGTGCACGCCGCTGGGGGGTGCCGTGCACCTGTCGACTCCGCTCGTTCTGTGCTCCCTCTGCCCCAGAACAGGTTACTTCCTGTTCCGGGGCAGAAAGAGCATGGAACAAGCGAAGCCAACAGGTGCGCAGCACCACCCCTCCCAGGGTAAAAATGCACCCGGGGGGTGTCCTTTCGCCGGGGGGAGGTGTCCTTTCGCCGGGGGTGGGGGGGTTGTGCTGACCCGGGGGTGCATCGGCGATCTGCCCTGGGTGTCAGCCACCCTAGGAACGCCACTGGGTAGAAGTGCTGGAGAATTGTGCCTGAACATGCGCTCAGCACAATCCTCCCGCACTTGTTTGACAGGTCTGGGCTGGAGGACCAATGAAAAGAGAAGGACGCCCATCTTTAAATTGAAGATGGATGTCCTCAACTTCCCTGTTGCAGGGATGGCTAATTTCAAGGGGGTGTTGGAGGTATAGCGATGGGAAGTTGAGGACGTTCCAAATGCCAAAAGGCAGTAGGGGACGTTTCTGCAATGGCAGTTAAGATGTCCAAAATGGATATTTCTATTTGGACATCCTTAACTGCCCATGGCAGAAATGTCAAAATTTGGACATCCTCTACTGTCCATCACATAACTGTCCAAATTTTGGATGTCCTCAACTGCCCTCGCTGGCAGGTTTGCTGTAGGGGGGAATGGGGGCCTGCAAGCATGCAAATGCATACTGGACAGGGTTCACCATTCCTCCCCAATGATCTGCAAACCCTAATGTCAGCTCGGAGCTGGCATAGGGTTTGTCGTGGCCAGCGACCCAATCTTTGGCGCGCTGGTCGCTGATCATTGGGAATGAATGCGTTAAGCGCTGATTAGAATGCATTTGCAAGCTACTTGCACTAAGAGCCCTGTTTAACATGCATTTGCATGCTACTTGCGCTAAGAGCCTTCGAGTGCATTGTTTCACGTGCTCGAGGGCTCTGATCATGGGGGCAGTAGCAAACGCCAGCGCTAGTATGGCGCTACAGCCTCTAGTGCGGCGCTTGCTTTTGATCATCTGCCTGCAAAAGAGTAACTTTCACACCTATTCTATAACAGCCTGGTTTGAGTTCTGTTTAAATTGTTGCCTCCCAAGTCCATCCCTGACTCCTAGCCTGTCATTTTGACAATGCTCAGTAATTTTATGATAACTGGTTTGGGACATAAAGAGGTACTTCTATACCGCCTTGAGTGAATTCCTTCAAAAGGCAGTAAATAAATTCTAATAAATAAATAATAAATAAAATAAGTGGGTGCTCCAATACCATGAGATAAGAGCCTAGATCAGCTATTTCCAACCCAGTCCTCGGGCATAACTCATGCATATTCATTGTTGAAATCCTGAAACCCAGTGGGACTGGCACATCTCATGCATATTCAACAGTGAATATGCATAAGATAGATTGCATGCAATGCCTCAATTCTATACAAATCTAACTCATGAATAATCATTGTGGATATCCTAAAAACCCGATGGGACTATGTTGGAAATGGATGGCACCCTAGATGCTGTATTGAATACCAGCGTAACCTGGTATCATGACACCTAAATCTAGGGACTATGTCATATTTTTTTGCAATCAAGACGGTTAAGATTAAAATTATACTCTATTAAAATGACAAGGGACCTGAAACGGACCATGTTTCGACCTAATGGCCTATATCAGGTCCAAAATATATCTAAAGAAGGCCAAAAAATACAAATTAAAATATGAATACAATATCAAAGAAAGAATAACAAAAAAAAGTAGAGGAAATCCTAAGCACTTAAAATGAACAATAACAAATCACTAAAAACCCATATATGTAGACATACATATACCCTAACAAAAACACAAATCATTTGGGGCCCTATTTACTAAGCCGCGCTGTAGGCACACTAACGTTTAGCACATGCTAATGCTAGAGACACCCATAGGAATATATGGGTGTCTCTAGCATTAGTGCATGTAATTTTTAGCGCGTGCTGAAAAGTTAACTTGCCTACAGTGTAGCTTAGTAAACAGGGTCCTTAGAAACAAACATAAACATCTTAACCTTATATTGAAGGTTCACGTGTATTTCAAATATCCATCTGAAATTACATAAATCTACAGTGCACTTAAAATCCCATTCTACATAAACATAACTGTATGGAAAATTGCACTGCAAATGACATAGCAATACTTACACAGGAACTTGGGCTGAAAGCCACACCTAAAGGTTGTATATAGAATTGATATAGGTCCCCAAACTAAAAAAAACACACCTACAATTTGAACAAAACCATAGCTATACATAGCCTCGCAAAACTACCTCACCAAACCTTCCAATTATTAAAGTCCACCTCCATACTAACCTACCTAATACCTTCTTCTCTCTACCCTTACTTAATCTCTACACAACACTTAAGTGTATCTGATATCATGTAATGACAATGTCATAACAAACTCTGTAAGCCACATTGAGCCTACAAATAGGTGGGATAATGTGGGATACAAATGCAATAAATAAATAAATTGTCTCATATATATAAATTACATTCCATAGTACTTGAACCAACCTACAAATGAAAATGCCAGTAAAAGTCAATATGGTATGTAATATCCTTATATTCAATCAGAAGGAAAAAAATCCACAGAATGCCTAAATTAGGGCTTTTTTTACTAAGCCAACCTAGCGATTCCCATGTGGCAAATGAGAGGAACCCTATTGGAATTGAGGTCTACAAAATCCTGAGTGGTGTGGAATAGGTAGAGGTAAATAGATTTTTCACTCATTCAAAAAGTACAAAGACCAGGGGGCACTCAGTGAAATTGTATGGAAATACTTTTAAAACAAATAGGAAGAAATATTTTTTCACTCAAAGAATAGTTAAACTTGGAACTCATTGCCAGAGGATTTGGTAATGGCAGTTGGCATATCTGGGTTTAAGAAAGGTTTGGCCAACTTCCTGGAGGAAAAGTCCATAGTTATTGAGATGGACATGAGGGAAGCCATTGCTTGCCCTGGGATTGGTAACATGGGATGGTGCTACTAATTGGGTTTCTGCCAGGTACTTGTGTCCTAGTTTGGCCACTGTTGGAAGCAGGATGCTGGGCTAGATGGATCATTGGTCTGACCTAGTATGGCTATTCTTATGCTTTTATGACTTGCAAGTGTGGCTCGATAAAAGAGGCCCTTACATAATAAATAATAACATATGAATAATATGAAGCCATTATTCAAAACAAAAAATGATGAGTTTCAACCTGGCTATTGTAGTGAAGATGAATATGACGAATTGTGGTCCAAAGTGAAAAAATTATAATTAATGTGACACAAGATAAGTGAATCCCAAATTAATTGACAAAAGTGATATATGTGTATGTGTGGTTGTACGAGAATCTATAAAACAATATATAAAGTGAAGGTATGAAAACTATATGATGTAAAAAGTGTGTAGTTACATTGAAAAAACTAAAAATTAATAAATTAGTGTAAAGAACAAAATACCCATGTACAAAAATGATCTCCAATCCCAATTACAGCCAGGTTGCTGCCATGCAAGCCATTTCCAGGGGTTTTCTTTTTCCCAAAGAAATGGCGTGTGCTCGGAGTGGAACTACCCCCAGTGGCTGCGTTGGGTCAGCGGTAGTCCTGATTTAGCATTCAGTAAGCCTGCATTGGACTTACCGACACCTTGTAAAAGACCCCCTAAGTGCTTTCCATGCTCCTTTTAAACTTTGTACTGTCCTCAAAGATCCTCCAACTGTAAACAACAAGGCAATCGGGTAGAGCCGTTGGCATTGCAGATTAGATTGCTGAAAAAACAGGTGACCTCTTGAAGCTCTCTCCTCTGTTGCAAAGTCCAATGAACCAGGTCTTGGAAAACAGAGATTTTACAATTCTTCCATGTGAACTCACCTTCTCCCGTGGCCTTCCACAGGATTATTTCTTTAAGGGCGGAATCCGAAAAGCAGGCGATAACATCTCTGGGCCTTGCGTCACTGCAGGGGCTCACGCTACAGTGTGCTACCACCAATGAAGTGTCTAAATTATCAGAAACCTTAACGTAGAGAATGAAAGTGCAAAGCTCTTGAACTACTTGCGCACAGTTAGTATAATGATCAATTTCTGGAATACCTTTAAATCTGAGATTACTCCTCTGTGAGCAGTTTTCCAAGTCCTCTATTGTGCCTTTCCATATCACCTTGTTTCCGAGAAGTTTGTATGGTTTTAAGTTATTAATAATAATAATAATAATAAACAGAACTTATAATCCGCTCAAGTCTTGCAGTTCAGAGTGGCTCATATTGTTAGCAACTGGTCAAATCCAGGAATTACAAAAATTCATATCATCCAATATGCTAACAATCAGAAAGTGTAATACAAAGTAAGCTTAGATCCTAAATCGTGAAACAATTTTTTTTTAAAGAAAGGTCTTTACATTTCATTGAAAACCTACATAGGAGTTCAAAGTCCTAATCATAGCTGAGATCTCCTTAACAAATTTTGCAACCTGAAAAACTAAGAAGGATTGAAATATTTTTAACCTTTTATACCTTTCACCGATGGGAAGGAAAAAGAAATTAATACTCCTTTTATGCACTTTTTAGTAACTTTGGCTATTTTAAAATGATCATAAAAATAAGATGGTACTAACCCATATACAACCCATATAAAACATGATTATTTAAATTGATTTCTCACTTCAACTGTGAGCTAATGTACATTTACAAAAAAATTGGGATAATCTGTCAATATTTTTTCAAGGAGAAACGAAGAGCTGTATTTTGGATGGTTTGTAGTTTTGTAAGTACTTGTTTAGTACAACCCAAATAAGCTATAGTACAGTAGTCTACCTGACTCAAGATCATTAAGAACATAAGTATTGCCATACTGGAACAGACCAAAGGTCCATCATGCCCAGCATCCTGTTTCTAACAGTGGCCAATCCAGGTTACAAGTACCTGGCAAGATCCCAAAACAGTACAATACATTTTATGCTTCTTATTCTAGAAATAAGCAGTGAATTTTCCCCAAGTCCCTTTTAATAATGGTTTATGGACTTTTGTTTAGGAAATTATCCACACCTTTTTTAAACCCCGCTAAGCTAACTGATATTACCACATTCTCTGACAACAAATTCCAGAGTTTAACTACAAGTTGAGTGAAGAAATATTTTCTCCAATTCATTTTAAGTTTACTACTTTGTAGCTTCATTTCGTGCCCCCTAGTCCTAGTATTTTTGGAAAGAGTAAACAAGTGATTCATGTCTACCCATTCCACTAAACTCATTATTTTATAGATCTCTATCATATCTCCCCTCGGCTGTCTTTTCTCCAAGCTGAAGAGCCCTAGACACTTTAGCCTTTCCACATAGGGACATTGTTCCATCCCATTTATCATTTTTGGTGCCCTTCTCTGGACCTTTTCTAATTCCACTATATCTTTTTTGAGATCAGTGTCCAGAATTACACACAATATTCAAGTTGCGGTCGTACCGTGGAAGGATAGAAAGGCATTATAACATCCTCATTTTTGTTTTCCATGCCTTTCCTAATAATAGCCAACATTCTATTTGCTTTCTTAGCCACCGCCACACAATGAGCAAGGGTTTCAAGTATCATCAATGATAACACGTAGATCCCTTTCCTGGTCGGTGACTCCTAATGTGGAACCTTGCATTACTTAGCTATAGTTTGGGTTCCTCTTTCCCACATGCATCACTTTGCACTTGCTTACATTAAATGTCATTTGTCATTTGGATGCCAGTCTCCCAGTCTCATAAGCTCCTCTTGTAATTTTTCACAATCCTTTGCTATTTAACAATGTTGAATAACTTTGTGTCATCAACAAATTTAATTACCTCATTAGTTACTCCCATCTCTAGATCATTTAAAAAGCAGCTGTCCCAGCACAGACCCCTGTAGAACCCCACTATCTACCCTTCTCCATTGAGAATATTGACCATTTAACCCTATTCTCAGTTTTCTATCTTTTAACCAGTTTTTAATCCACAATAGAACACTACCTCCTGTTCCATGACTCTCCAATTTCCTCAGAAGGCTTTCACTATGGTATTTTGTCAAACGCTTTTTGAAAATCCAGATACAGAATATCGAACGGCTCACCTTTATCCACGTTTGTTCACCCTTTCAAAGAAATATAATAGATTGGCAAGGCAAGATTTCCTTTCACTAAATCCATGTTGGTTTGTCTCATTAATCCATGCTTTGATCTTCTTTAAAATATTTAATGAATTTGTCAAAGTTTTCTGAAAAGCATGAAGGTTTGATTAGTCAGATTGTCTACTTGCGGTTCCAAAGATAACCATTTATCCAAATAAAATCCCAAAATCTTAATAGAGGATGACAAGTTCAATATCAAAAGTGTCCATTCAGTCCTCCATTTTTTCTACTCAGGGACCTATATCCTGCAGATCTTTCTTTATATCATTAAGCATGCCTTGCACATCTGATCTCTTGGCTGCTATATCTAACTTTAGTTCCTTGAACTATCAGGCCACATCTCATCTAGAAATCTCAGAATTGCTGTTCACACTTTCCACGTGCACCTCATCTTCTGATTCTGTCTGCGCACTTGTAGTTCTTGTAGAAGTTCTGGTGGTCATTATTTGCAGTATTTATATTTATATTTTTCCAGCCATTTCTACATGGCCATGACTTCACATTGCAGTCTTACTGCCAGATTCTATATATTGCGCCTAGTGTTCTGCACCTGAATCTAAGCATATTCTGTAACTATACATGCAACTTAATTGGCTTAATAAGCCAATCAACATTTTTAACAGCACTTAACAAGCAATAATGAACACTAATTGGCAATAATTAGAATTTACGTGCATAAGGCTGTAACTCACTACGCCTAAATTCTAATGTGCACATCCAAAAAAGGGTGTGGTTATAGGCAGAGAAATGGGCATTTTGTGGGTGTTCCCAAATTTATACACGTTATGGCCCAGTCTGCGTAAAGCTATGTGCAGGGGCTTACGCCACATTTTCATTGGTGCAAATGGATGCACATAGTTTTAGGCGCAGGGCTATTGACTAAGCATATTCTATATGCTGAACCTAAATCTTATAGAATACACCTAGGTAAAAATGATTACTGTGCGGATTTTCCAGGCGCCATATATAGAATCCCCCTCAATGTGCTTCAAGTAGTTTAAGCTTGTTTTGCCAGAAGGAAAATGTGGCTTAATTAGCACTCCAATGGAGCTCAGCAATCAGGTTTCCATTTGCAGCTGTGATATCACTTCCTTTTCAACGGTTTTTTTTATTTTGAAGTTAGTCAGTGTTGGTACATTTTTGCCAACTCTGACTCCACCCACAATTGCTTCCGACTCCAACTATGACACGAATTTCACAGCGCTGGCTGGGAGGAAGGGAAGATAAATCATGCCAAGGATCATATGGGGGATATGGGAGAGGAAACCAAATTTAAGATAGAAAAAGGATGGAGGATGGGGAGAGACAGAGTGATACTTGTTGATGAGGGAAAGGACTGGGGATTGAGAGAGGGATGGAGAGGAAGAAAAGGAAAAGACTCTGAGTAAGGGAAAAGGCAGTGGAGAGGAAAATGAGAGCCAGAAGGGACAGTGAGAGAAAGGGCCAGGATTTTGGAGAAATGACTTAGGAATATTATTTAGTTACAGAATTTAGATTGTATTTATTTATGGAGAAAGGGAAGAGACAAAGAATATGGGAAGAGATGGGGGAATGGAGAAGATGAGAGGAGAAGGACTGAAGGACAGGGAGAGAACACTGGATAGGAAGATGTAGACAGCAAGAAGACAATCCTGCTTATAATCGAAAGAGAAAAACGCCTATATTGCGACCCAAATCGGGAGATAGACGTTTATCTCCCCAAAAACGAATAAATCGATATAATCGAAAGCCGAGTTTGGACGTTTTCAACTGCACTCCATCACGGATGTGGACAAAGTTGATGGGGGCGTGTCACAGGTGTGGCGAAGGCGGAACTGGGGCGTGGTTATCGGCCGAACAGAGATGGGCGCATTTCACCGATAATGGGAAAAAAGTATGCGTTTTTAGCTAGAATTTAGGACACTTTTCCTGGACCCTGTTTTTTCACGAATAAGGCCCCAAAAAGTGCCCTAAATGACCAGATGACCACCGGAGGGAATCGGGGATGACCTCCCCTGACTTCCCCAGTGGTCACTAACCCCCTCCCACCACAAAATTGAAGTTTCACAACTTTTTATTTTCACCCTCAAATGTCATACCCAGCTCCCTGACAGCAGTATGCAGGTCACTGGAGCAGTTGGTAGGGGGTGCAGTGGACTTCAGGCAGGTGGACCCAGGCCCATCCCCCCTACCTGTTACACTTGTGCTGCTTATTGCTGAGTCCTCCAACCCCCCCCCAAAACCCACTGTACCCACATGTAGGTGACCCCTTCACCCCTTAGGGCTATGGTAATAGTGTAGACTTGTGGGCAGTGGGTTTTGGGGGGATTTGGGGGGCTCAACACACAAGGGAAAGATGCTATGCACCTGGGAGCTCTTTTATTTATTTATTTTTTTTTAAAGTGCCCCCTAGGGTGCCCAGTTGATGTCCTGGGATGTGAGGGGGACCAGTGCACTATGAATCCTGGCCCCTCCCACGAACAAATGCCTTGGATTTGGTCATTTTTGAGCTGGGCCGCTTCAGTTTCGATTATCGCTAAAAAACGAAAACGCCCAGCTCAAAAAAACAACCAAATCCAATGCATTTGCCTGGCACAAACCGTATTTTCGCAAAAAAAGATAGACGTCCATTTTTTTCGAAAATACGGTCTGGCCCGCCCCTTCACGGACCCGTTCTCGGAGATGGACGTTCTTACACATAGGCGTTCGCGTTCGATTATGCCCCTCCAAGTTAGCTGTATGGAGAGAGAAAAAAGACGTGATGGGGATGAGAAAGAGGGAGAAAGGACCCTGTAACTGGGAGAAAGAGAAGGAATCTTGGGAAGAAATGGTGAAGGAGGGGTATAATGAATGAACATGGAGAAGGAATGGAGACAGAATAGCAGGCAGGAAGCTGAAGAAAAGGAGGAAGAGACAGGGATGAAGAAGGGAAGAAAGCCAAATGGCTGAGGAGAAAATATTTTTTTAAATCCACTCTGAGGAAGAGACAAAGAAGAAAAGAGGACAAGAGAGGGGGAGGATTAAAAAGAACAGAAAAAAGACCCACTGAGCAATAATAGTAAGCCAGCAGCTCCAAAAATTGGAAACATATTGTCTGACACATAGAGTCAGTACAAGAGTATTAGGCACCCTAGACAAACCTTCAATCTCTCACCCCCTCCCCAGTTTTAGACCCTTTGCCCCACCTTCCTAGCTATGATCACCCCCAACATTACCCCTTCCAGAATAATGTGAGTAAATGGGTATTTGAAAATTGCCCACTCACCAAAAAAATAAGCTGATGCCCTAGGCAACTGCCTAGACCTGCCTATGGTTGGGACAGCCACGCTTACAGAGAATATTAGTAACTCACAGTAAATTCCCTGGGATCCACACTGAATGTACATGCTGGGAATAAATTGATAGGCCAGCTCTGACTTTTTCAATGCATCAACCCTTTTGTAGTCAGGACAAGCCCACCAGTACTGAAGTTTTCATATTAGACCCCAAACTATTTTGATGTTTGACTAGATTGCTATAATTTTCCGTGGGGATAATCCACTAAACTCCACCACTCACACCAAAATAAACAGCTCACTCACCTCTAACTACCAGAAATCTAATAATAACCTTACCCTCCCTCCCACTGACAAGAGAGCAGAACATTTTACCAGCGTTTGCCTTCTCTGCCAGCTTTGGTCTCAGGTTTGAATGCAAAGGCCTCTAAACTCTCATGATCTGTTGGTCCTGCAGGTACACTTATCAAATTGATGCTACTTCTGCTGATAGGATGGGGGAGGGGGATCATGCAAAATGTGTTTCAGTGAACCAGGATGGTAGGACAAACTTGAAAGTGTTCCACAGAATGTGAAAGAGTAAAAAATGCTGGTCTATATTTCTATAAAGTAGGAAGAATGACTTCATGGACTTCGTGGAGTACAAATTAAGGGTGAAGTGAGGATGTATCTCCTGATTGCTTCTTTGGCTTTTGCTGCTGATTACAAGTTCTTCTATCTCTTTTAGGTTTTTAGAATTTCACATCAATTTACTTTCACCCAGCTTCTTTCTCTTGGAAATATGTCATTGTGAAGCTATTGAAAGAGAGATGCATGCGATTGTAACATGATGTGTCACAAGGATCCTGTAACATGACACTGTAGCAAAAAGAACAGATGACAGATCACACTGTAAAAACATACTATATATCTTGTAAATATTTTAGACCTGATCATTTTTTCTATAACAAAGTAGCACCAGCCTAGTGATAGAAGAGGCCCAACATCTCATTACATTTTATGGGATTCATTTCCTTTATTTTAAATAATTGAAAAGGAATGTAACAAACAAATCCAAAATGAATAATTATCTGTGCACACCTCTGCCTCTTGGCTGCTTCTCACTCGACGCCTGGCATTAGACTGAGAATGTTATGTTGGTATTTTAATTTTCAGAATGTACTTTATTCAGTATCCTCCAGATTCTATAAAAGCCGCTACAAACTGTGCATGCAAATTTTGCATGTACAATTTAATTGAATAACGAGCCAATTAGTGCCAATAATGATTGTTTGAATTCTAACAATTAGTGCTAATTGGCATTAATTAAAATTTGCATGCGTAAATTTGCACAGCACCAAAAAGGAGGCATAGCCAAGGGAGGGTCAAAGACCAATCAGGGGCATTCCTTTAATTTAGGAGTGTTATAGGATAAAGGAGCTGTATGCCTAATTTAGGCATGGGACTTTACACCAGGGTTTCATTGGTGTAAATGGTTGTGCCTAAATGTAGTTGTGGTTCCTTGCACTAAGCGCTGTTCTGTAAATGGTGCCTAACTTTGGGGCCCTTTTACTAAAGAGTTGGCGTGTAGTAATGGGCTTGCCGCATGCCAATCTGGAAGTACCACAGGAGCCCAGCGGCACTTACCACCCCCAGCACACAGCATTTCTGGCACTACAGGAATTTTTGTGATTTTTGTTGCACTTGAACTTAACTGGCGGTAATCGGGCAGCACCGCATGATTCACATCTACCCGTTCCACTCCACTCGTTAGTTTATATGCCTCTATCATATCTCCCCTCAGCCGTCATTGTTACTACAATGCAAATCACACAAGAAACATATAATTTAAAAAAGTGATGTTTTTTAAAAATATCAAAATTAAAATACATAAATTTAAAAAAACAAACAAACCTGACAAACTCATTTACGTAGTATGTCAATTTTGGTGTATTTTTTTAAAGTTGTTATTTTAATTATATATTTCTTGTGTGATTTGCATTGTAGTAACATTATATGCCCCTGAAGCTGGTGCAAGCTGAAATGTGGCCACATCTTATTAAAGATTTTACCATGCTGCTTTATTTTGTGGCTTTTTCCAACTCTGCATTTTGATAGCTTACATTGGATGCCAGTACATTGAAGAGTTAGGTATAAAGTTTTAGCACTAGTCCAGAAGACTTTCATCAGGGCCGTGCCAAGGGTCTGTGGCGCCCCCCTGCAGATGATCAGTTGGCACCCCCCCCCCCCCCGCAGACGAACAGTTGGGCCCCCCCCCCCCCCCGTGAAGGTGATCGCTGCCCTCCCTCTACCTGGGCCATGTCCCAATTGCCCGCCCTCTTCTCCCCCCACCCAAGATCCCTTTTAAATTTACCTCCGGCAGTGAACGAAGGCACAGCGTCAGTGAAGGAGGCGGCGCTCCCGACATCTCTAGTCTTCCCTTCACTCAATGTCCTGCCTTCTTCTGACGTCATTTCCTTGACATCAGAAGAAGGCGGAACACTGAGTGAAGGGAAGACTAGTAGAGACGTCGGGAGCGCCGCCTCCTTCACTGACGCTGCACCTTCGTTCGCTGCCAGAGGTAAATTTAAAAGGGATCTTGTTGGGGGGGAGAAGAGGGCGGGCAGTTGGGACATGGGAGAGGGCGAGGTAAGCATGGCGTGGCACCCCCCAGAGGACGGCGCCCTCCTGCCGTGCTTACCTCGCTTACCATGTCGGCACGGCCCTGACTTTCATTGATGATTCTCCTTCTTCCTTAATCTATTTTAAGAGTTTACAGAACCTATCATTCTTTTAGATGTGAAGAAACTCAGCTGTTGTCCATTCTATCTATTCAATAGATCCACTTTGTTGATAAGAAGAACTGAATTTTTTAATACTGCTGGGCTGGCAGAGTGCAATACATTCCCTGCATCACTGAGAATTATGAATAACACATATGCTTTCTGGAAACATTTGAACAGGGCTGACTTAGGGGCCCTTTAACTAAGCTGCGGTATAAAGGGTCCTGCGCTAGCGGTGGCGGCCATTTTTGCTGCACGCCAGGGTGCCTTTTACCACAGAGGGTAACAAGGCCAAAAAAAGAAATAGCTGCGCAGTAAGTCTGTACTTGCCACGCAGCAATTTGGGGGGAAGGGCACTTATGAACTACCACCGGCACCCGCGTTGGGCCGGCGGTAGTTCTGGGTTGCCGCACGGCAACCCATTAGTAAAAGGCCCCTTTGGGAAGAGGAGGGGGCAACCAGGTCAAGTGTCCTGGGCCCCATATCAAAAGGGTGCCCCATTTCTGGTCAAAGGTAAAGCAGTGGTGTAGCCCACCCAATTTGAACCCGGACCCAGCCAAAATAGTGGCGCTCTTGTTGTGGCTGGTGAGGATCCCTAAACCCTGCCTGCTCAAGATTTCCTCCTCCTTGGGCAGCCAGTGATCTTCCACACGGCAGCCGACAGCACTTGCCTCAAGCTGATGCTGGCACCAGCCCCTCTGTACTGAATATGCGCCAGCGGTGGCATCAGTTCGAGGCAAGTGCTGCTGGCTGCCATTTGGAAGAGTGCTAGCTGACCGAGGAGGAAATCTTCAGCTGGCAGGGTTTGGGAATCCCCCATCAGCACAGATATTTAATATTTTAGGTGGGAAGGGGCAGAAAGTGGACCCAGTGGGACAAATTCCATGCCCCCACCGACCTTGGGCTCAGGCCCACCCAAAATCAGCTGTCTGGTTACACCCCTGAAATAAAGAAAATGTGCCAAAGGGCTTTGCATCCCTCTGAAATTTCTGCCCTGCGCCCAAACCACGTCTAACACCAGCTCTGAATGTGAAAGTTTTGTTCTTTTCTGCTGTAATGATGATATTGATTCAGGGAAACACAAAAACCAAGCCCCTCTGATGAGAAAGAGCCTTCCCGTTGGCTGGCACAAATGGGGGAAAAAAAAGTGTGCTTCTCTCCCCACTGAGAAAGCACTTCACCATGTTTTCTTCAGCAACAAAAGCTTTTTATCAAAACAGCTAATTTTGTGGGTGTTGCAACGATGTGCTAATTACGTTCTGAATGGAATTAAAGGAACTGGGCTGTGCTGATGTACAACGCTTTATGAATTCTTGAAAGGTCTCAATTTCAATCAGCACCCAGTGCAGCTTCCTACTAAATTGTTAAATTATAGAGTAAATGATAACAAAATAAGTGCCTGTGAGGGGTGGAGGGGAGGGGTAACTAGGAAATAGAAGCTTTTGCATCATAGGGAACTGTTTCTTCTTTATTCTTCAAAGCTCAGAACTAAAAAAAAAGAAATGTTGCTAGCATATTATCACCGATAAACTACAGATTCCTATTTTCTGAGTATGTAACTAGGTAGCAACATTTTGTTTATCCAGGCAGATAAACCAGGTGAGAATTCTAATGTAATTAGCTAATCCTCTATTAATAGGCATGAATGTTACACTTTATTTTTATTTATTTATAAATATAGAATTTGATATACCACCATTCATAAAAGAATCATCAGCAGTTTACGTAGTTTAAATAAAAAGAGAAATGGTAATGGTAGACATAAAAGATAACATAATAGTCAAATAACAGGAACATGGAGTGGAGGAGTGGCCTAGTGGTTAGAGCACCGGTCTTGCAATCCAGGGGTGTTCAGTTCAAATCCCACTGCTGCTCCTTGTGATCTTGGGCAAGTCACTTAACCCTCCATCGCCTCAGGTACAAACTTAGATTGTGAGCCCTCCTGGGACAGAGAAATATCCAATGTACCTGAATGTAACTCACCTTGAGCTACTACTGAAAAAGGTATGAGCAAAATCTAAATTAATTAAATAAATAAATAAATGGGAGGGAGCTGAGTAGCACAAAGTAAATATTCCTTCAGCAGCTAAATCTCTGCAAGGCCCTGGAAAGGTCCCTTTAACCTTCCTGTGTCACTAAACTAAGCCTCCCTGGCCCTATTGCTTTAGCTACCTGTACTTAACATAATATTACTTGATGTGTACAGACACTCCAGGGATTCATTTGGCTACTATACACTAATGGTAATTCTGTAACTGGGTGTCCCAATGGTATGTGCTGAGTGCCAATTCTAAAATAGTTTATAGTTTATTAAAATTTACTATACCACTCAACGTAACTTGCAGACCTGAGCGGTTTACAAAACTAAGGGGTCCTTTTAGTAAGCCATGTTGGCACCTTTGTATGTCCAATGCGCACCAATTCGGAACTACCCAGTAAACGCATGAGACCTTAATGAACGGGTGGCGGTAAGGTCTCAGGCACAAAATGGACATGTACCAGTTTTAATTTTACCACACATCCATTTTTGGCCAAAAAAAATAGCCTTTTTGGCAGACATACTAAAAAATGGACCTGTGCGCATCCAATACATGCATCTATGACAGCACAGGCCATTTTTGGCACACCTTAGTAAAAGGACCCCTAAGGGTACATGAATAGGCAGAAAGGAACTACAGTATGAGACAGGAAAAGACTAACAGGCTTATTTTCAAAAGAGAAGGGCACCCATCTTTCGACACAAATCGGGAGTTGGGCATCCTTCTCCCAGGGTCACCCAAATCGGCATAATCAAAAGCTGATTTTGGGCGTCCTCAACTACTTTCCATCGTGGGGATGACCAAAGTTCACGGGGGCGTGTTGGAAGCATAACTAAGGCGGGAATGGGGCGTGCTTAACACATGGGTGTCCTCGGCCGATAATGGAAAAAAGAAGGGCGTCCCTGAGGAACACTTGGCCGACTTGGTCCTTTTTTTTATGACCAAGCCACAAAAATGTGCCCTAAATGACCAGATGACCACCAGAGGGAATCGGGGATGACCTCCCCTTACTCCCCCAGTGGTCACTAACCCCCTCCCACCCTAAAGAAAATGTTAAAATATTTTTTCCAGCCTCTATGCCATCCTCAAATATCATACCCAGCTCCATGGCAGCAGTATGCAGGTCCCTGGAGCAGTTTTAGTGGGTAATGCAATGCACTTCAGGCAGGCGGACCCAGGCCCATCCCCCCCTACCTGTTATACTTGTGGTGGTAAATGTGAGCCCTCCAAACCCACCACAAACCCACTGTACCCACATCTAGGTGCCTCCCTTCATCCCTAAGGGCTATGGTAGTGGTGTACAGTTGTGGGGAGTGGGTTTTGGGGGGGGGGGGTTGAGGGGCTCAGCATACAAGGTAAGGGAGCTATGCACCTAGGAGGTTTTTCTGAAGTCCACTGCAGTGCCCCCTAGGGTGCCCGGTTGGTGTCCTGGCATGTCAGGGGGACCAGTGCAGTACAAATGCTGGCTCCTCCCATGACCAAATGGCTTGGATTTGGTCATTTCTGAGATGGGTGTCCTTGGTTTCCATTATCGCCAAAACTCGGGGACTACCATCTCTAAGGTCGACCTAAATGTTGAGATTTGGGCATCCCCGACCGTATTATCGAAACAAAAGATGGCCACCCATCTTATTTCGATAATACAGGTTTCCCTGACCCTTCGCAGGGACATCCTGCGAGGACGTCCTCAGGAAAACTTGGGTGTCCTGTTCGATTATGCCCCTCCACACCATTCACAAGCTTGAAGAATGGTCTGATAATTGGCAACTAAGATTTAATGCTAAGAAATGCAGGGTCATGTCCTTGGTGTACAAGAATCCAAGGGAATGGTACATTATAGGGAGTGAGGTGTTTCTGTGTACGAAAGAAGAGTGGGACTTGGGGGTGATTTTGTCTGATGAACTTAAGGTGACCAAACAGATAGAAAAGGCAATGGCCAAAGCCAGAAAGATGCTTGGGTACATAAGGAAAGGGATGGCCAGCAGGAAAAAAAAGAGGTGATAGTGCCCTTGTATAAGTCTCTGGTGAGACCCCATTTAGAGTACCGCATCTATGAAAAGATATAAACAGGATAGATTCGTTCCAGAGGGTGGCTATAAAATTAGTAAGTGGTCTTTGTTGTAAAACATATAGGACCCCGTTTACTAAGGCGCGTCAGCGTTTTTAACATACCTACAATTAGTGTGCGCGATAACCATGTAGGCGCCTATAGGGATATTTTAGGCACGCACACAGTTAACACGTGAACATGGTTAATGCGCATTAAAGACGCTAATGCACCTATAACGCAGCTTAGTAAACAGGGCCCATAGGGACAGGCTTAGGAACCTCAACATGTATACGCTGGAAGAGAGGCGAGAGAGAAGGGATATGATAAGAGACGTTTAAATACTTCAGTGGCAATACTGAAGGAGACGAGCCTTTTTCAAATGAGGACTCTTGTCAGAATTTAAGAAAGCATGGGACAGGCATGTGGGATCCCTTAGGAAAGGAAGAGTTAATGGTTACTGACGATGGGCAGACTGAATGGGCCATTTGGCCCTTATCTGCCGTCATGTTTCTATGTTTCTACACATAAGAAGTATGTACAAGCTAAAGAACAGCAAGTAGGATGAGTCATAGGAGGCAAAGGGAGAGGGAAAGGGAATAACACTTGATTTACTGCCTTTCTGTGGTTTTTGCAACTGCATTCAAGGTTTACATAGTATATACAGAAGCTTATTGGTACCTGGGGCAGTGGAGGGTTAAGTAACTTGCCCAAAGTCATGGGGCGCTTCAGTGGGAAATGAACTCAGTTCCCCAGGATCAAAGTCTGCTGTACTAACCACTAGGCTACTCCTCCACCAGGAGTCTGAATTTTGATTCCCCATATAGTGGATCAGGAAACCATAAAGGCTTTATTAAAAAGCCAGGTTTTTATAGTAGTCTTGAAGTTTTTAAAGGATGATTCGGCACGAATGGTTAGAGATGGAGAATTCCAATGAAAACGTACAGCAAAGAAAAAGGCATGGTGTCTGGTAAATTCTAACTAAGCAGCTTGTGAGCTTGGGAGGACAAAGCGATGATCATCATTAATCAATTTCAGAAGATGAGCAGAGGAATATGGGATGATCAGTAATGCTAAAGTAGTCTGGAAGACCCAATCTGTGGGCTTTGAATGCCAGCATGAGTAACTAAAGATGATCCATTTCTCAATAGGGAGCCAATGAAATTTCTGAAATAAGGAGGACACATGATCAAACTTGCGTGCATGAGTTATCAATCTTATAGCAGTGTTTTCTATAGATTTGTCTTTTTAGATATGTGTGTGAGAAGCCGAGATAGATTATGTTGCAATAGTCAAGTGTAGTTACCAACAGTGAAAGGACAAGGGAGTGAAAAGTCTCTTGAGCAAAATACCACTGGACTGCGCCAAGACGCCATTATGCAGTGCCAGCATAACCTGCCAGTAGAGCACCTAACATTTACACAGCAACTTAACAGTATTCTAGAAGTTCCACACCCAAATTTGGGTTCCATAAAAATTCAGCACCCAGCGATATTCTATAAAATGTGTTCTGCATCGAGTGCTGATCTGCGGTATTCTAGAACACTGCGTGCAAATTTCTGGACCTCCCTGACCCGCCCATGCCCCCTTTTGGGTTGTGCGCTATAGGATTTGAGCACACAATTTTATAGACTAGCTTGTAGCAAGATGCGCATACAAATCCAAATTGGTGCCATTTCTCATCAATCAGTGTTAGCATCCAATTATTGACGTTAATTGGCTCGTTACCCAACTTAGTTGCGTGCCCATCTCAGCATCGTGCCCAAATTTGGGTGCGCAGATTTGAGTGCCCTTGATAGAATCTGGTGGATAACTTAGTGCCCCACCCATGCTTCACTCAAGTCTATGCCCCTTACACTTATGCATGATGCCACCTACACACAACTTTATAGAATCATGCCTAAGGCATGATTCTCTGCAGTAATACACACTAGTGGTGTGTAAGTGTAGATGATCACAAGGAAAAGTCTGTTCCAGGAGGGATGTCACTAAAAGGTTTTATTGACAAATGCACCATTTTCAAAATCCAATGCACAAGCTGTGTGGATGGACCCAGATTCACAATTCTCAAAATCCAGTATAAATGCTATACGGATGGACCCCACATGAGCCATGTTTCGGCTTTCAAGCCTTCATCAGGAGTCCTGTAGTATGGAACTTGGGGAGTGGAGTGGAGATGTGGCCCTTAATGTAGCTGGCTTCGAGCCTGGGTTCAATTCCCACTGCAGCTCCTTTGCCCCAGGTACAGCACTGCATATGTCTAGTAGCACTATAGAAATGATTAGTAGTAGTTGCCCTGAAACAGAACACAGTGATGAATATGAGTCACCACAAGGTAATAGTTCAATTTGACACAGCCGTGTATAGCCAAACTGATGGCATCTTCAGCAGTACCCTCAATAAATTGCACCCAAAGTTAGACACCAGGATGATTCCACAATAAGCTAATATTCTACAAAGTGTGCGGAGCGTCCTTGATAGAATACTAGCTTAGCATGCATTTCACACCTAACTTTGGGCACGAGCACCTATGTCTGCCAAAGGCTGGTGCCCAACTAATGGCAGGTGCACAAATGCAGGTATTCTATAACATTGCCCCTAATTTCTGGGCATGCCCCTGACCCCCCCCCCAAGGGCCCCCTTTGGAGCTGCATGCTATGAAAATTGGGGGAGGGGGGGGGCTGTTCTAGAACAGGGCTTACATGCAGGTCATTAAAAAGTACATGTCTTTTTGTCAGTGTCTACTTTTATGTGGATAACCCGCAGGTAATGCTTATGAGGCCTTTTATATGCCAGAGAAAAATCATTTATAAAATTATCCCAATTTGAAAAAAAATGTATATATATATATATGATTTGGCCTATATGTCTCGGTAGCAGTTTTAGAAATGCCATCAATAATCTGTATTTACAGCAGCACACAAAGATTATATTCTGGGTGGTCCTTGGCAGTATATGTATATAGCAGGGGTTCCCAACCCAGTCCTCTGGACACACTCAGCCAGTCAGGTTTTCAGGATACCTACAATGAACATGCATGAGATAGATTTGCATATAATGGAGGTAGGGCATGCTAATTTATCTCATGCATATTGGTTGTGGATAGCCTGAAAATCTGACTGGCTGAGAGAACTGGGTAGTGAACCCCTGATATACAGAATTATTTTATAACAGAAATATACACATAAAAAGCAATTCTACAAGCCAGCACCTAGTTTATAGCTTATGTGCATGATTGGTGCCAATAATTAACAGTTACACATATAAGTGTCAAATCGTTAGTGCAAAAATATCAGGGGGGCATGCCTGTGGGCGGAGCATGGGTGTGTCGCCAAGTGACGTGCAACTTATAGAATACTATCAGTTGTATACATTGCATGGCATACTTAGGCATACCCACTTACGTCAGCCTATCATAAGTAGATGTGCCTTTTGGCGCCAATGCAGCTTTACATTAGTATTGTAGTATTGTATAACATCTCGGGGCTAGTGCTGGGCAGACTTCCACGGTCTGTGCCCTGAAAATGGCAGATACAAATCAAGGTAAGGTATACACAAAAAGTAGTACATATGAGTTTATCTCGTTTGGCAGACTGGATGGACCATGCAGGTCCTTTTCTGCCGTCATCTACTATGTTACTATCAGCCTTATTTTCGAAAGTGATGGGCGCCCATATTTCGACCCAAATCGGGAGACGGGCACCCATCTCACAAAGGCGCCCAAATCGGTATAATCGAAAGCCGATTTTAGGCGCCTGCAACTGCACTCCATCGCGGGAATGAACAAAGTTGACGGGGCGTGTCAGAGGCATGGTGAAGGCGGGACTGGGACGTGTTTATCGGCCGAGCAGAGATGGGCGCCTTCGGCCGATAATCAAAAAAAATGGCCGTTTTTAGTGCAAATTTAGGTCACTTTTTTTTTACCCTTTTTTTATCACAAACAAGTCCCAAAAAAGTGCCCTAAATGACCAGATGACCACCGGAGGGAATCGGGGATGACCACCCCTGACTCCCCCAGTGGTCACTAGCCCTGTCCCACCAAAAAAAAAAAACGTTAACTTTTTTTCCAGCCTGTATGCCAGCCTCAAATGCCATACCTAGCTCCATCACAGCAGTATGCAGGTCCCTGGAGCAGTTGTTAGTGAGTGCAGTGGACTTCAGGCAGGTGGACCCAGGCCCATCCCTCCCCTACCTGTTACACTTGTGATGGTTAATGTTGAGCCCTCCAAAACCCCGCAAAACCCACTGTACCCACATCTAGGTGCCCCCCTTCAGCCATAAGTGCTATGGTAATGGTGTAGAGTTGTGGGCAGTGGGTTTTGGGGGGGATTTTGGGGGGCTCAGCACCCAAGGGAAGGGAGCTATACGGACTTGAGAGGCATTTTACTTTTTTTTTTTAATTGTTACAAGTGCCCCCTAGGGTGCCCGGTTGGTGTCCTGGCATGTGAGGGGGACCAGTGCACTATGAGTCCTGGCCCCTCCCAAGACCCAATGCCTTGGATTTGTTTGTTTTTGAGCTGGGAGCCTTCGGTTTCCATTATTGCTGAAAAACGAAACCGCCCAGCTCAAATCTGCACATATCCGATGCTTTTGCCGGGCACAAACCGTATTATCGAAAAAAAAGATGGCCGGCCATTTTTTTCGAATATACGGTCTGTCCCGTCCCTTCACGTACCCGTTCTCGGACATAGATGCCCATGGAGATGGGCGTTCGCGTTCGATTATGCCCCTCTATATATCTCAGGCACTCCCTTAAGCCGTTACAGAACTGGCACTAAGCATGCCCCCTTTGTGTAAGTGCCTGTGGGCACTTACACCTGCTTAGAGTTACACAACCTCTGCTTTCTGCCTATGGACTAGAAAGAGTGTGTGAGGAAAGAGGGGGAGGAATCAGTGGAGGAGCAGCCTAGCAGCCAGAACCACTGGCTGAGAACCAAAGAAGCCAGGGTTCAAATCCCTCCATTGCCTCCTGTGACCCCTGACCAGTCCCCCAACCCCCACCACCTCCACCTCCCGTGCAAACTTAAACTGTAAGGGACAGATTCTGTAAATGGCATCTAAAATATGGACATATCCAAAAAAAGCTCTTAGCACTATTCTATAAATTGCACGTAAAGTTAGGTGTGATTTATAGAATAGTGCATACAGCAAGGGAGTATTTAGACACAGACGTTTACACCACTGAAAACCTACTGTATATACCCATGCCAAAATGTAGATGCATTACCCCCAATTCTATAACCACACACATAAATCTGAGAAATGTTAAGTAGTAGTAGTAGGAACACCCCCAACACACCCACACTCCCCCCATGGCCACACCCCCCCTTACCTATACACATTAGGACTTACACAGGCCTCTTGGAGTGGAGGAGTAGCCTAGTGGTTAGTGCAGCGCACTTTGATTCTGGGGAACTGGGTTTGATTCCAACTGCAGCTCCTTGTGACTGTGGGCAAGTCACTTAACCCCCCATTGCCCCAGGTACAAAATAAGTACCTGCATATATGTAAACTGCTTTGAATGTAGTTACAAAATACCACAGAAAGGCAGTATATCAAGTCCCCTTTCCCTTGCCCTCTTTTTAGAATATGCCTAAAAAGAAGTGAACGGAAATTCCAATTAGTGCTGATAACAACCAATTATCCACCAATTATCATCACTGATTGGCTCATCAGTCAAGGTGCATGAATAAATTGGACATGCACCCAATTTAACGCGTGCAACTCACCACGCCTTCTGTAGAATCTGGGGAAAGCCTTCCAGGAACAGGAAAATACACCCCGGATCTGAATGTAACTTGCCTTGAACTACTACTGAAAAAGCAACAGCTAAATTCCAAAACAAATTGAAATGTGCTCACTCATCTTGTCTTCAAAACACACATTAACAGTTGTGCCACATATACCTTATAAGCTGCCATTTATACATTTGTCTCCTGTGATTGTTTTTGACAATCTAAAGTGGACCTGATGTACCTAATGTCATTCCCACGTGTACCTTCAGTGGTGCTGTAACTATTTTACAACAGGATCAGCATCCACCAAGTCTTTTATAAAATACTTGCCTAGTTATATATGGTCAGGCCTTGTTTATTTATTACTAGAAAGATTAATTTGTTGCCTGGTAGTCAATCACTGCTTGAGAGTTTATAGCCAAATGAGAGAATTTCTAGGCCTTAAAATGGTAAGTCATGACAAGCATAGTCTCAGATAAATGCATATGATCTTTGCTAAGGAACAGCAATACATACATGAATCAGATATTGCCCCCCAGAGAGACCTATCTATCTGAGCTAATCACCTGTCCCTTCTGTCCTAGGTACTATGCCACGGTGCATCCTCTGAAGAAGCGAATATCAGTCACCACTTGTGCATACGTGTTGGCTGGGATATGGATGCTCTCCTGTGGGCTGGTGGCTCCTGCCATCGCCCACACCTACCATGTGGAGTTTCAAGAGGAAGGTTTCACCATCTGCGAGGAGTTCTGGATGGGCAAAGAGAAGGAACACTTGGCATATGCCTACAGTACCCTCATCATTACCTACATCCTTCCCCTTTCGGCTGTCTCCCTCTCCTACATTTGTATCACAGTGAAGCTGAAAAATCGCGTGGTCCCAGGCCACCCAACTCAAAGCCAAGCTGCGTTTGACAGAGTCAGGAAGCGGAAAATCTTCCGCCTCATTGTCTTGGTGGTGGCAGCTTTCGGCATCTGCTGGCTCCCCATTCACGTGTTCAACATTCTCAGGGACATCGATATCAACCTGATCAACAAGCATTACTTCCTGCTGATCCAGCTCCTTTGCCACTTGTTTGCAATGAGCTCCTCTTGCTGCAATCCCTTCCTCTACGCCTGGCTGCACGACCGCTTCCGCAGTGAACTGAAGAAGATGTTCACCCTTAAGCAGAAAATCATTCCCACCAATAATTGTGTGGCAGTAAGCGTCATGCTCTGAGACATCCTGGGACTCAGCCATTCATAGCCATGTGTGGGTGGGCTGGAGATGTACTGTACCCCACCCAATGGATCCTTTCTGTGCCAGTGCTGTTATACTGCATATCTGATCTGCAAAAGAGGGTCTTGTCCTAACCAACCAATATAATTAAATACCGAATCAGAACTGAATTTGAGATTTACATTTATCTTTCCTCTAGTCAATGGTTTTGGTGCTGGTTTATTTCTCTCTACTGTGCTGCTGTTGGTCTTCTTGTCTCACATTACTTGTTCTCTCTTCCTTTTTTTCTGTTATTGCCCTTCTAACAAAGAATCATCTGGCTCTGGGTTAGGTCCCTTCCCTATAAGCATTTTCCAAAGAGTCCTTAAAAGTCATTATCTGGGTCCTCTCAGGGATTCCTTTGCATCTGCCATTTTCCCTTTCCTTTCTTTTCACTACTAACCCAAATTGCCGATGAGTCAGTTAGTTATCTCTCCTGTATCTTTATCAGCTGATGGCCTTATTTTGTAAAGCAGTTTCTAAAAGGCAGAAAATATGTATTTTCCTCAGCTAAGGGTTATTCATGAGCTGAAGAGCTCACTTCTAAAAACATTTTTTTGTCAAAGCTTTTGAGTGTTAATGTTTCAGTTGGCTCAGACCACAGACCTGCTTCAGTCTTAAGTCTTTCTTCTCCTACTTTCTACTTTACTACTATTAATTGGATTTATTTTCTATATATCTGCATTTTATCTTATTTTAACAATTTATTGTAAACCACCTTCTATAAGGGTGAAGGGCAGTATATCAAGTTTAATAAACCATAAACCATGAATGCTCATGAGCAAAACTGAACTTTAAAATATTGTTTTTTGTTTCTTCTTTTTTTTTTAAATTTAATTTTAAGTACATTAATAGGAACTAGTCCTTACAGAAAATTAGTGAAATATCACATTAAAGTTTAAATCATGAAAATATTCTAGCATAGTGTTTCCATTTCAACCAATATACCAATCCTCAATAGAAGGAGATCCAAGAACACAAACAGCATGAGCAACACTATCTCACAGGATAAATATGGGAATTACCCTAATGAAAGGACTAATATTAATAAAATATTAATTTGGGAATTTAATCTGAAAGGGCTGCATATACCAGTTCAGCCGACAGTACCTGACAACCTGCCTCAACAGTTTTATTACTCAAAAACATTATTAATTGAGATGGTTCAAAGAATATATAAGTATTAGTAAGATGTTTTACTACACATTTTTTAATTTTATTTTAAGTAACATTTCAAAATAATTCCAAGAATAAATCTTGATACAGAAAAGATGAATAATATTGAAACAAACTTGTAATTATAAAAATGAAACAAGAAAATTACTATATTATCCAATCTTTAGTCCACAATTTAACAGGGGAACAAGGCACACAATACCTAGGAAAAGACAAGTCGCTAATCAAAATTAGAGACAAGAAGGGAGTAGCACAGGGTTATAATAAAGTTACGGAGCAGATGAAATTACTGCTCTTGGCTGCGAAAGTGGAATTACAACAGTCTTGGATTCAAAAAATGAATTTACATAAGTACACAAGTACATAAGTATTGCCATACTGGGAAAGACCAAAGGTCCATCAAGCCCAGCATCCAGTTTCCAACAGTGGCCAATCAAGGTCACAAATACCTGGCAAGATCCCAAAAAAGTACAAAACATTTTATACTGCTTATCCCAGAAATAGTGGATTTTCCCCAAGTCCATTTAATAATGGTCTATGGACTTTTCCTTTAGGAAGCCATCCAAACCTTTTTTAAACTCTGCTAAGCTAACCGCCTTTACCATATTCTCTGGCAACGAATTCCAGAGTTTAATTACACATCTCTAGGTCATTTATAAATATGTTAAAAAGCAGCGGTCCCAGCACAGACCCCTGGGGAACCCCACTAACTACCCTTCTCCATTGAGAATACTGACCATTTAATCCTACTCTCTGTTTTATATCTTTTAACCAGTTTTTAATCCACAATAGAACACTACCTCCTATCCCATGACTCTCCAATTTCTTCTGGAGTCTTTCATGAGGTACTTTGTCAAACGCCTTCTGAAAATCCAGATACACAATATCAACCGGCTCACTTTTATCCACATGTTTGTTCACCCCTTCAAAGAAATGTAGTAGATTGGTGAGGCAAGATTTCCCTTCACTAAATCCATGTTGACTGTCTCATTAATCCATGCTTTTGAATATGCTCTGAAATTTTGTTCTTAATAATAATTTCTACCATTTTGCCCTGCACCAACGTCAGACTCACCGGTCTATAATTTCCCGGATCTCCTCTGGATCCTTTTTTAAAAAATCGGCGTTACATTGGCCACCCTCCAATCTTGTGGTACCATGCTCAATTTTAAGGATAAATTGCATATTACTAATAGCTCCGCAAGCTCATTTTTCAGTTCTATCAGTACTCTGGGATGAATACCATCCAGTCCAGGAGATTTGCTGCTCTTTTGTAGAACTGCCCCATTACATCCTCCAGGTTCACAGAGAATTCATTAAGTTTCTCTGACTCGTCAGCTTCGAATATGTAATCTGTTGGGTTGGTCGTGAGCCCTTGGGCCCTGGCCGAGGCCAGCAGGCGCCGACCCAGGCCAAGGGGAGACCGACCCACCACCGCACACCCCAGCTACACAATACCCCCTAAGCTACCCCTCCCCACAGTCCCTCAGGAAGAAGGGAAATAGGCATACAGGCGGGCCTCGCGGCCGAACCGGAACCCACGCACACAGAGCCACTCGTGCGAGCCTCACAGCTGAACTGGAACCCAATCACACACAGGGAGGGGTGAAAGAAACCAGAGGGCCCCAAGATGCCAGACACGCGCTGAACACCAGCAATAGGGCAGAGGGGGAAACAAAGGACCAGAGCGGGCCACGCCCATGCAGGGGACTAGCGCAGGACAGGGGAACTAACACAGCACCCCCCCCCCCCCCCCACCAGGGTAGGAGCCCCAGGCAGAAGCCAGAGGAACCAGACACAAAAGGAAGGCAGAAAGCCTTTGCCTCAAACCCACTGTAGACAGAGGCACACGGAACACAAAGGGTTAAGCTTGTAGAGCCAGCAGAGAGAGAGTGCCATAAATCAACAAACAATCAGAGAGAACGCTTCCCCTCCAGAGAGGGAGTGGGGCCCATCCAACAAACACACTGGCAGAGGCAGGAATACAATACACACAGTACACAAAGGGTTAAACTCACTGAGCCAGCAAGCCAGGACACTGGGAAGAGAAATCCTTAAAACAAACAAACAAAGGAGAACAGCTGACCCTGATTACAGAGCTAAGCACTGTGATAAACCACAGTGTCTGGCCCTTACTTGAGGAGGCCGCCAGAGGGCGCTCTCCCATGGAAACTGGGAGCTCCGGGGATCTAGCTGAGTATTGGCATGTATGGGCCAGTAGAGGGAGCTCCAGAGAGATAGCTGGGGGAGTGAGAAGAGACTTCTGGACCCAGATCTTTCTAGAACCAGAGGGGCGAGGTCTCAAGAGGTGGGGAGGTTTATTGGACACCTCATAAATAGCTTCCTCTTAGCAGAGGAGGGAGGTTTGCCCGAAAGAGAGAAGTTTTGCCCGAGGGAGAGGAGATGGGAGCCTGGAGACTGGAACTGTGTGTCCCGGGGCTGAGGAGAAAGGACTGTGTGTCCGAGGAGGTAAAGCAGGCTGCAAAGCCTTGGGTTGGAAGTCCCCAAAATATTGTGGTTGGAACTGTGAAGTGGTTAAAGTGAACAAACAGCCGTGGGTGGAGGATAGGACTGTAAGGTTAAGGTGAATAAAGTGTGTCCTATCCAGGGGAGGTGGCTGTTATACCCTGAGACCCAGATGTTCCCAGTAAATGGTCTCGGGGGGGGGGGGGGGGGTGCTTCGCAGTCAAAGAATAAGAGTTGGAAAGCCAGGTTCCCAAAAGACTGTAATCAAGCTCTAATAAACTGAATTTACATGCAACCAGCTAATTTGCATATTTTTGCAAGCAGAGGAAGCTGTGCTATCTTCCAGAGAAGGGTGACCAAGGGGCCCCACCAGAAGAACTGGTAAGGGGGATTGGTTACCAGGAGATACAGCGGGGAGGCCGAGCCAGTACTGAAGGTTAATGAAGAGGTCACCCTGAGGGAAAGGGGAGGACCAAACATAGAGGCCCGAGTCAACGGACACAGACAGAAGTCTGGTCTTAAGGTGGTTCCCTGAAGCAAAGGGCTAGGGAGGCTGAGCAGGAGCCACTAGAGGGCCACTGCACACGAGAGAGCACTCCTGTGGGCTTACAGCACACACACACACAGCAGCAGCTAACCCAGAGGGAAGGAAAAGAATACTCTAATACAACACAGATCCCTGTCAGAACCTAGAGCACGAAACCTAGTAAGTAACACAAAAGCAGAGAAACTCTTTAGCTGCAGGCTAAAGTACTATCCCCTGACGTCAGCACAACCCCTGGCAGCCAATCAGAAGAGAGTAATCCACCTAAGTGGATGAACACAAACTCCCACGTGAAAACAACAGCACAAAAAAAAGTGGGAAATGGACCAATAACTCCAGGAAAACGGGAAATAAAATACCAAAGAACCACTTTATTCAATGACTCGACACAAGTAAAACTGTGTTTCGGCCAGAAGGCCTGCCTCAGGAGTCTTGGTGATCCTTGTAAAAACCCCAGGTTTTTACAAGGCGCGAACAAGATTTCATAAAGGTCTTTTTCAAGACTATCCAACCCCAGGTTTTTACAAGGCGCGAACAAGATTTCATAAAGGTCTTTTTCAAGACTATCCAACCCCAGGTTTTTACAAGGATCACCAAGACTCCTGAGGCAGGCCTTCTGGCCGAAACACAGTTTTAATTGTGTCGAGTCATTGAATAAAGTGGTTCTTTGGTATTTTATTTCCCGTTTTCCTGGAGTTATTGGTCCATTTCCCACTTTTTTTTGTGCAGCCAATCAGAAGAGACATCCCCCCCTCCCCCTCAGCCAAACCGGCAGAATCATAACAGAATACCATTTCCGGCACCGGTATCCCACCCAAATCTTCCTCGGTGAAGACCGAAGCAAAGAATTCATTTAATTTCTCCGCTACGGCTTTGTCTTCCCTGATCGCCCCTTTTACTCCTCGGTCATCTAGCGGTCCAACTGATTCTTTTGCCGGCTTCCTGCTTTTAAGATACCTAAAAAAAAGTTTTACTATGTGTTTTTGCCTCCAGCGCAATCTTTTTTTCGAAGTCCCTCTTAGCCTTCCTTATCAGCGCTTTGCATTTGATTTGACATTCCTTATGCTGTTTCTTATTATTTTCAGTCAGTTCCTTCTTCCATTTTCTGAAGGATTTTCTTTTAGCTCTAATAGGTTCCTTCACCTCACTTTTTAACCACGCCGGCTGTCGTTTGGTCTTCCGTCCTCCTTTTTAATATGCGGAATATATTTGGCCTGGGCTTCCAGGATGGTGTTTATGAACAGCATCCACACCTGATGTAAAGTTTTGACCCTCGTAGCCGCTCCTCTAATCCGATCATATTATGATCACTGTTATCAAGCGGCCCCAGTACCATTACCTCCCGCACCAGATCATGCGCTCCACTAAGGACTAGGTCTAGAATTTTTCCTTCTCTCATCGGCTCCTGTACCAGCTGCTTCATAAAGCTGTCCTTGATTTCGTCAAGGACATTTACCTCCCTAGCTTGCCCCAATGTTACATTTACCCAGTCAATATCGGGGTAATTGAAATCATCCGTTATTATTGTGTTGCCCAGTTTGTTTGCGTCCCTAATTTCCTTTAACATTTCTGCATCCGTCTGTTCATCCTGGCCAGGCGGACGGTAGTACACTCCTATCACAATCCTTTTCCTCTTTACACATGGAATTTCAATCCACAGTGATTCCAAGAAGTGTTTTGTTTCCTGCAGAATTTTCAATCTATTTGATTCAAGGCTGTTGTTAATATACAATGCTACCCCTCCTCCAATTCGATCCACCCTATCACTACAATATAATTTGTACCCCAGTATGACAGTGTCCCACTGGTTATCCTCTTTCCACCAGGCCTCACAGATGCCTATTATATCTAATTTTTCAATTAGTGCAATATATTCTAACTCTCCTATCTTATTTCTTAGGCTCCTGGCATTCGCATATAGATATTTCAAACAATGTTTGTTGTTCCTATTTACATCATGCTTAGTACTTGACAGTATTAATTTGCAATCATTTGTCTGATTTTTATTTTTATTTAAGGACACCTTGCAACCTCACTATCAGGATACCCTATCTTCCCTGTTTTGGTGATATCTTTGAAAGATACCTTATCCCGAACCATGCGCTTTTGAGCGACTGTCGGTCTTCCCCCCCCCCCCCCCCCCCCCCCCCCATTTCTAGTTTAAAAGCTGTTCTACTTTTTAAATGCCAATGCCAGCAGCCTGGTCCCACCTTGGTTAAGGTGGAGCCCATCCTTTTGGAATAGGCTCCCCCTTCCCCAGAATGCTGCCCAGTTCCTAACAAATCTAAAACCCTCCTCCCTGCACCATCGTCTCATCCACGCATTGAGACTCCGGAGCTCTGCCTCTTTCTTGGGCCCTGCGCCCAAATGTGTAGGATCATAGAAAACATATTTCACTGAATTCAATTTCAATATACATTTACATGAAATATTCAGTCAAAAAAGACCACCCAGTTGCAAACCCGTGGACGAAGTTAAAAGAACAGTTGGCACCGCTTTTGGGTTGTTCTAGATACATCCGGAAATACTTTAATCTTATAATTCAAAAAAAGCTCTTTTTTCTGACCAAAAAATTGTTTCAACATCCAGTCTCTATCAGGTTGTAGAACAAAAGTCATAATTAACATTGCAGGTTTTAAACCCAAATTATCATCTTCAAGTGTCTGTGTAAGGTTTAAACTCTGAAAAGATACTTCAGCTCCTTAAGTAACAGGCTGATCAGTTGTCTTCTTAATATAAGGCAATAAGTAATACATTTTAGAAACCAGAGGGTAAGCTTGGTCCGGAATCTTCAATATTTGAAATACTTTTTAAAGGTTATAAGAGGTGCAATTGAAGACTGTCTAGGAACATTTATAAACCGCAATATTTTAGACCTCTGTTGAGTTTCTAAATTTTCAATCTTGTTCTGCAGCAACAAATTTTCTTTAATCATATTAGCTTGAATTTGTTGGAGAGATTGGATATCTTTATGTTTTACCACACATTTAAAAGGAAATTTAAATACAAAAGCAGCTCCAATATCTACTATTCTAGGAAGCAGCAGCAAAAACTGCTTACAAGGACTTTGTGTAGCTTTAGAAACATCAGGAAACATTGTCACATTCAAAGACAAATAAGAAGAGTTTTTGTACTTGAAATACAGTCTCAATAGCCAATCCCTATCAGGATCTAGCGGAAGAGTAACTAACAATTAGGGCTGTGCCTAGGGTCTCTGGCACCTCCTTGCAGACCATCAGTTGGCGCCCCCCCCCCCCCCCTGCAGACTATCAGTTGGCGCGCACCTCCCCCCCCCCGACCTGCCTGGCTCCAAGGCACGTCTGGGGCGCGATGGAGGAAATGGCTGGGTTTGGCCTGAGCCTCCTCTGCTCCATCCCCGATTCCCCGGCGCTTTAAATTTACCTCTCTCCGCCTCCGGCTCCAACATCTGCGCAGCGTCAGTGAAAGCGCTGCCTGTCTGACGTCTCTCCACCAGCCTTCCCTTCGCTCGTTCGTTCCCTCTGGGTCCCGCCTTCTTCTGACGTCATTTCCTTGAGGGCGGGACCCAGAGGGAACAAACGAGCGAAGGGAAGGCTGGTGGAGAGGCGTCAGACAGGCAGCGCTTTCACTGACACTGCGCAGACATCGGAGGCGGAGCGAGGTAAATTTAAAGTGCCAGGAAATCGGGGATAGAGCGGAGGAGTAAGTTTTTTTTTTTAAATACAGCTCGACGGCGCGGCGCCCTTGAAGGCAGGCGCCCCCCCCTGCGGCGCTTACCGCGCTTACTGTGTTGGCACGGCCCTGCTAACAATGTAGAAGGAATAACTAGTTCATCCTTTGAAGATTCCAGGAATGCCAAGTTTAAACTGTCCTTAAAGGTACAAGATAAAACATCTTGCCCATCTTCATCAGCCTTCTTCTTAAATGGTAGTAAATAATAGACACGAACAATAGGAGGTAACGATTGGGAGGGTACTTGTAAATCAGACAAAGTATCAGTTCTCTTGACTACTTCCTCTGTCTTCTGGATATGAGTCTCACAAACAGTTAAATGTGATTCATGATTTTACACTAAACTCTCCAGCTTTAAAACTTGAGAACCATTTTGCGCTAGTTGCATTGATAGGCCTTGTCCCAATGAGACTATCAAAGTCCAAAAATCATCCAAAGTTAACGAAGACGGTCTTCCCAGATTAAATTCAAAAACTGGTGTTGCTTGGCCAGACACTGCAATTTTGCCAGCCGAACCAAGAGAGGTTGCTCTGAGTCCTGCTAAACTCCCGGGTGCAGAGGTGCTCACCAGGGCAGCTACCAAAACAGCCTCCCCTTGCAGCAGAATCGAAGAACAGGAAGTGAGATCTTTCCCCTGCACCTACCCGACTGCAGATGCTCCTTCCCTCGCAACTGCTGGGTTGACAGGAGGATTTCTCTCTTTAGGGGTCAGCAAAGTGCTGCAGTCAGGAGGAAAATGAACAGGAACATCGTCCTCCACTATCATCAGTGGCCCATCCCTGGATGGTAAAGTTTTTATCACAAAAGCATCCATAGTTGCTGAAATTGGAGGGGGAGGTAAACGGGTCTCCAACAAAGCAGAGTCTGGGTTCCCCTTCCATTTGACGCACTGTGGCATAAGGTAAGGAGCTCAATATGACCACATGTTCACATTAGGGAGCCATTTTGGATCCCCAAGTCTGAACTTTGAAATATTGATTGATACCCACCCTTTCCCTTAACTTCCTTTTTTGCCCTCTACAGCAGTGGTTTTCAACCGAGTCCTCAGGGACCACCTGGCCAGTCAGGTTTTCAGGATATCCACAATGAATATGCATGAGATGCACTCTCTCATGGCTAAGGAGAGGGCCAAATCTGCTCCTTTGGAAATGCCCAGAACACCAAGTCCACAAAATCTGACCTGAAAAGGAGAAGACAGAATTAAGCATCTCAAACAAAAAGCTCTCAGATACCTAGAGAGCACTACAATAAAAATTATCCTCCAGCTTCCCTCCATCTTCTAAGGGAATCCTACAGGTTCCATTCAGTCCTCTCCACTCTTCTGTGTACCTTTTAAACTGGCCACCACTGCACTATAGTGGCCATTGCACTGGTGATTGTAGCTAGAACAGATTACAATGACTTGTGCTATCACCCTTATTTCTGTCATAGTGATCATTACAGTATGTTGTAGACCAACAATACTTTAAGCTCGCATGTCCTTATTGCTCAGTATGTTAAACCGAGTTACCTATGAGTCATCATGCTCACAGGAACAAATGTTTGGCTGTACTGACTGGCAGCACGTTGCATCAACTGTGGCACAAAGAAGTATACCAGATTTTCAAATGACATGTTCCACTGCAGTGATCTGCACCTGGGTGCTGTAAAACCATGTCAACATGGACAACAATTCTTGCAGAATCCTCCAGATAAGCTCTAGAAAAGGCCAAGGACACTTCATTCTTTCTCTTCTACACATGTTATTGGTCTTCTCTCCCCATCACCCACCTCTTCTCTCTTCCTCTTACATTGCCTATTTCTTGCCTTGCTCTGAGATGGGAGCAGTCACGCAACCATGATTTTTACAGGATTCCCCAGAACGATTACTGATGCTGTGAGGGAGAAAGAACAAGACTGAAAGACCCGGGGTAAACACCATCTATCTCTCTACTTCTGCTGTAACTGGGTATATTGGCTTTTTGACTCCACTGCTGATTAATATGCTGAACCTCCTGGCTTCACAAGTCCTGCTGCTGGTGACCTCTTTGAGACAGAGGGAAGGGGTAAGTGAGGGAGTGAGGAGAAGGAGGACAGGAGGGAGTGGCAGAAAATGAGTGAGTAAGGAGTTCAGAAGACATGGTGCTGGTCCACTGCTTCCTCCCTAATGCAGAGAGCGGGCCACATGGATTTTAACTCCTTATTCTCCCCCCTCCTCTAGGAGACTGAGAAGTCCAAGCAGTATGAATAAGACTCCTCTTCCAGAGGAGTCAACTGATTCTGACCAAGGATGGGGAGAACAGTTGAGAGCGTGAGCTTCCAGGGAAGTAGAAATTAATGAATACTGAGAGATGCGGACAAAATCACTAGGAAAGAGAGGATGAGGGTAGAAAGAAATTGCTCCATTTTCTATACGCTCCTCTTTACCACAGTAATCCTCCAACCCCAGCTCTCAATACCTGTAGGCTAGGACTGTCTACTGGAGTTTTGGGTAGAGAGGATCACTGAGGTAAAGAAGAGAGTTTTAGAAGAGGTCACGCCTAGGCCTGGCCCTACTTCCCCCCCCCCAACCCCCGCCCCAGACACTCCACCTCCTTTTGCTCTACATAATTAAGTCTTGGTTACTGCCAAACGTGATCAAGGTCTACTTCAGTACACTCCAAGTTCACTAGCTTCACCATTTGTTTTCCAGAAACTCCTAAAAACGTCTGTCAGTAGCTCTTTTTTTTTTTTTTTTGCAAGTATGTGAGAAGCTGTAATTCCACAGCTGCTTCTGTGCTGCAAAAACACAACCCTACACAGGGCAATAAATCTTCACAGGAAAGAGCCAAGTACCACCTATATCAGTTCAAATATCTTATTTGCCACATGAACAAAAAAATGCCACAGGCTGAATATTTCCAGATGTGTGGCCATTTCCCAGGATTATAAACTTAAACTGGAAAGAGTAACTTGTTTTAAATAATTCAACGCAGTGCTTAGTTTTTCCTAACGGAGTACCAACCTTATACCTTTTGAAATTCTTTACTGACCCATATGTTGAAAACCAGTGGATTAGAGTTCAGGACCTGCGTTATCCTGTTCACTGAATTTTCTCCTGAATCAGACTCTGGATGCTAAAGTCATACAAAAATCATCATCCTGATATAATACATGGGCTGCAGGAGCACAAGGTCCACACTCAAAATATTGTTCCAGTCATCTTGCTGAATCCTAGTTTATTTAGGCCCAAAGAACACCTATACGCAAAGTTTATTAGCTGTACAATAGACTCAGATGTTAACAGAAAAATTGGACTTCCACCAACTGCTGTCTGCAAAAATTCTACATCTTCTTGAGTAGAGGAGTGTGGTAGCCATGTTAGTCCACTCTTAAGGTTATCAATAGAAATCAAACAAAATAAAACATGGATAAGATGATACCTTTTTTATTGGACATAACTTAATACATTTCTTGATTAGCTTTCAAAGGTTGCCCTTCTTCGAAGGAGGGCAACCTTCGAAAGCTAATCAAGAAATGTATTAAGTTATGTCCAATAAAAAAGGTATCTTATCCATGTTTTATTTTGTTTGATTTCTATTGATACATCTTCTTGGAAATTGTCCAGCTGGAACTCTTCCAGGCCTGCAGGAAGATCTTCAAAGCCAAAACAAGCCAGGGCTAGCATCACAAATCCTTTGTTGGCCAGAAGACTTGCTCTGTATTCGATCAGACCCCTTGCAGTGCCATACACGTCAATCACTGCTGGAAAAGGACCAGGTCCAATGTCCGTGAGTTTTGAATCCAGTATAATACCTAAAACTTTGGATTTACTGTCAATAGGGAGCATCTCTCCGGAGGGCAGAGTTAGCAGATTGTCATTAGGTTAATCCTCTGCCCTGAACCATACTATATTGATTTTTTGCTTATTAAGATTTAAAAAGTTATCAAAGGTCCAGTTATCTACCAATTGAATGCTATGTTTTAGAACTTGCATAGTTTCATCATAATCCTCAAACACTGGATTTAAAATAAAAATATCATCAGCATATGAGAGAATAAAAACACTCAAGTCATCCAACATCCTTCCCAATGAGCTTAGGTAGACATTATACCACAAATTCTATAAATGGCGTTAAAAATCGCATCTACAAATTAATTGAAAAACAAGTCAATTAGCGATTATAATTGTGCCTTAACAATCAATTATTGGTGCTAATTGGCTTTAATTTACGTGCCCAGGTCTGCGCATAAATTTTACACGCAGCTCCAAAAAGACAGTGCGGCCATGGGAGGGTCGTGGGAAGATCAGGGGTGTTTGCAAAATTTATGGGTGCTGTTATAGAATAAGGGGGATCCACGCCTGATTTAGGCATAAGGATTTACACCAGGGTTCAGCTGGTGTAAATGCTCACACCTAAAGGTAGTCATGGATCCAGGTACTAAGCACTATTCTACAAATGGCGCCTAACTTTGAGTACCATTTATAGAATAGTGCTAAGCGCTATTTTTTTCAGTGCTGAGATATCAGTGTCATTTATAGAATTTGGTTCTAAACAACAATGGTGACAGTAGGGAGCCCCATGGCACCCCACAATGGCCTGCCCATATTGATGAAAAAAAACTTTTCCATGGACACAGTACCTTCTCTTACTCAGAAATTCGAAGAACCAATTTAGCACACAGCCACCCGGGCCAAGAGTACTAAGCTTGTGATGCAATAATTGGTGATCCATTGCGTCAAAAGCCAACAAAGTGTCAAATTGAATAAATATAGATTGTTTGCCTTGACTTAGGCGTTTCCTTATTTCTGATATTAGAGTAATAAGTAATGATTCGGTACTGTGAAATGTTCTAAAACCATGTTCTGTAAAGTGCACACCATTATAAGATGAAAGATAAATCAGTTGATCAGAAACAGCAAACTCAAATAGCTTAGTCAACCATGGTATACTAGGAACAGGTCAATAGCTATCAACTAAAGTCAAATCTGCCCCTAATGACTTTGGAATAGAAGTACTATACAAGCAAGAACTTCAGGGTTAAATCCCTCTTACAGGGTTTTATTTACAAAACTGGTTAACCAAAAGAGCCACTATGCATTATGCAAAAAATGTTGAAAAAAGCAGCTGATAGAGGAGCCCCGCAGAACACCAGACTTTAGTGTCTGCCAACTAGACTCCTGACCTTGCCAAAACATTTTTGCTTATGATCTGCTATAAACACTTGAAACTACCTATAAACAGCAGCCCCAATACCCAGGGAGAAGAGCTGAAAGAAAGTCAAAACAGAGAGACAGAGGGTAGCCTGAGAACCTGGGGAACTGGGTTCAATTCCCACTGCAGCTCCTTGTGACTCTGGACAAGTTACTTAACCCTCCATTGCCCCAGGTACAAAATAAGTACCTGTATATAATATATAAACCACTCTGATTGTAACCACAGAAAGGCAGTATATCAAGTCCCATCCCTTTTCCCTTTCCTACTGATGCTTGGTTTAGAATATTTATGAACATCAGCAGAGCTCTAACCGCTTTCACTTTGATGTAATCTCTGCTTCTACAGGTGGCATGTTCTCTCATCATATGGAGTTTCCCCTGTAACTTTCTGCATGTGGAGCAGTTCAGGCAGCAGATCTCTTCAGTTGGTGGGGCTTGGGCATCCTCGCCAGCAACAGGTGGCTACACCACTGCATGAGACACACCTGGAATAGAAACAAATCCAGAACAGGGAAGCTTGAGCACCGGCACAGGAAACCAGGAATCACAGCCAGCTGGAAACTTGAAAGACAGGCAAGAACCAAAGAACATGAGAATCACAGGAACCACTGATATCAAGATTATCACAATTAATGACTCACTGCTGGTGCAATCCAGAAGCAGAGTATATTGATCCCTCCCTGCTCTCTGGGCTGAAGTCAGCAAGAGCCAATCAGACAAGACAAAGGGAGACAGGACTAAAAATAACAGTGCACAACAGTCCCACACAAAACACAAGGTATAAGGATGCAGCTCCTCCTACAAACAGGGAGGCTCATGAACAGCACTGCTGGCCCTGACATTAATCTGCCTTCCAGTAGGTTTAATTTGTGCTGAAATAGAAATTGAGCAGCCTGAATCTGAACTAAAAACAAAACTCATAGCTCCAAGATGAAAGAGCTAAGAGCAGCAAAAGGGAAATATTACTTCATAGAAAGGGTGGTGGGTGCATGGAGCAGCTTGAAACAAGTAAAAAGGATTTCTGGTTATAAAGTGGAGTGGAGGAGTGGCCTAGTGGTTAGGGTGGTGGACTTTGGTCCTGGGGAACTGAGGAACTGAGTTCAATTCCCACTTCAGGCACAGGCAATTCCTTGTGACTCTGGGCAAGTCACTTAACCCTCCATTGCCCCATGTAAGCCACATTGAGCCTGCCATGATGGGGTACAAATGTAACAAAAAAAAAAAACAAACAAAGAGAGGGGAAAGACAGAGCTTAGCTGCAGTGGCGTTCCGTGCGTGGCTGACACCCGGGGCGGATCGCCGCTGTGTGCACCCCCCCTCCCGGGTGCAGTGCAACACGGCACCCCCCCCCCCCCGGTGCAGCGCCTCTCACTCCCCCTGACAGTCCCCCACCTGCCAGCACCTCCAATCTGCAGTGCTGCTGACTTTAAATAAAGAAAACCGTCTCGTCGTTGACCCTTCACTCACTGAGTCCCGCCCTCGAGGAAATAGGAAGTTATACAAAATGAAAAGATGTACATGACATGCTCATTAAATGCTTAGAAATGTACATTTCATGAGCATGTCCCACTTTCTTTTCCCTCCCATCCATGAGCAGTATATTCCCCTCTCCACTTTTCTCCATCCCCTTCTGTGTATTTTCCTCTTTTGCTCCTTCCCCCATGTATGTTCCCCTCCCCAATCTTTTTTCCAGCCTCCCTCCACCCACCTTTTTTTTTACAGCTCCCTCCCTCCCTCCAACCACCCAGGGCCTTGCACTAATTTTCAAAGGCAAAGCATACTCTTCTGCAGGCACTTTTTTTCATTTAAAATAACATGCAGATTTGAAAATGAAATCGGTGTCTGATTTTCCACCCCCAAGAATGCTTCACCTAAATGCAACAAAGAGTATATAAGTTACAGAACAACGCATGTACTTTAACCACATTAAGTGGAGGAGTGGCCTAGTGGTTAGGGTGGTGGACTCTGATCCTGAGGAACTGAGTTCGATTCCCACTTCAGGCACAGCTCCTTGTGACTCTGGGCAAGTCACTTAACCCTCCATTGCCCCAGGTACAAATAAGCACCTGTAAGCCGCATTGAGCATACCATGAGTGGGAAAGCACGGGGTACAAATGTAACTAAAAAAAAAAAAAGAGATGATAACTTCCAGATAGATAATTTACCCCTGGCTTTGAAAACTGATCTTCCCATGCTTACTGCAATAGAGACTACAGAGTACCAGGATATGAAACTTATAGATTTATTACATTCAATCCCACCTTCCTGCATGGTCATAAAATTAATCACTTATCTGGATATACATCATGTACTTAAACTTCACATGGTAAGCTCCTTGTCACTGTGCTTTACATTGTTCAGCACACACTGGCTTTGTCTCATAACTGTAAATATTATCTTTGCTGGTACAAATTAATAATCTCTCAAAGTTTTGCAAAGCCCACATGACTCCATCCACATTCCCTCCCCTTCTTTCACGTACCTTATCGTGCTCTGGTGGCTTAATGGCCTCTCCAGGGAAGGAAAGAACCCAACTCTTTGCTTCCCGGCGCTGCCACCGACCACTCGCTGCCCGCGCTGCTTCAAAATAGCTGCCAAGACTTTAAGCAGTGATCTCGCACGACTTCTGCAAAAGTCTCATGAGGCCGCCGCTTGAAGTCTCTGCAGCCATTTTGAAGTGGCACCGGCAGCGAGCGGTCAGCAGCAGCGCCGAGTAGGAAAGAGTAGGGTTCTTTCCTTCCCTGAAGAGGCCCACCAGGGCACGATAAGGTATGTGAGGGGAAGGAATGCTGAGACCCGCCAGCCAGCCTGCCCGCAAACTCGAACAAACTGGAACAACCTGCCTGGACGCCCCGTGGTGCCCTCAAAAAGAGAACATGTCCAGGTAAACCCGGACATATGATAAGCCTAATCATAGGTGGCTCTGATTTTATGTGCATGCAACAACTATCCAAGGATCTGGACCGAAAGTAGGTCAACAACAGTAATCCAGTGCATTTGAGGTGAGTTGACGATTGTCTGCATCAGTGAACAATGCTCCTCAAATTATCTGTGAAGCACAAAAGGAAATGCTCAAACTCATTTGAAATAAAATTAAATGAACCTGAAGCTTGCAATGAAACACATTCAAGCTCATTGTAGAAAAAAAAAGATGTTCGCAAAATATTCTCCCTGTTTACCAAGCTGAGCCCTTTTACTAAGCTGTGCGCCAGGGCCTCTTTCACCACAGTGGGTAAAAATGGCCAAGATGAAAGGGCAAGTGCAGTAAATCGATACTTGCTGCGCAGCCATTTCAGGGGAAGCACTTACTGTCACCCATTGAGGTGGCAGTAAGGGCTCCCGTGGTAACTCAGCAATAGCCGGGCACTTCCTAATTACCACTGGGTAACCCCCTGTGGAAATATTTTCAAATATTTCCACTATCTCCAGAAATGCCATGTGCTGGGGGTGGAACTACCCCCAGCGCCCAAGTTGGGCCGACAGTAGCTCTGGATTGCCACGCAGCAAGCCTGAGACGGGCTTACTGCTGCTTAGTAAAAGGGTCCCAAAGTGAATGGGCTGTGTCGGTATTAGCACATGGCAGCTAACACACAGGGAGGGGGGGGGGGGGTATGTGTTACCAGGAGGCTTACGAGGTAACTGCCTCCCACATGTGTCTTTTTGCTCTTCTTGGTGTACAAAAGGATGAATGCATCTGGATCTGCTCCATTTTACAGCAGATCTCATTATCAGCTCTTACAGCTCCAAGTTTAACCAGCAATTTCAGGATTTCCCAAAATCAGCACCTCAGGATCCTTGAATAGATCTGGTTTTCAGGATAAGCAAAATTTATTTCGATTTTGCTCACACCTTTTTCAGTAGTACATAAGAACAAAAGAGTAGCCATACTGGGTCAGACCAATGGTCCGTCTAGTCCAGTATCCTGCTTTCCAAACAGTGACCATGCCAGGTCACAAGTACCTGGCAGAAATCCAAATCATAGCAACACTCCATAGTACAAATCCCAAGGCAAGAAGTTGCTTCCCATGTCTGTCTCAATAGCAGACTATGGACTTTTCTTCCAAGAATTTGTCCAAACCTTTTTTAAACCCAGATACGCTAACCGCTGTTACCACATCCTCTGGCAAAGAGTTCCAGAGCTTAACTATTCCTTGAGTGAAAAAATATTTCCTCCTATTTGTTTTAAAAGTATTTCCATGTAACTTCTTTGAGTGTCCCCTAGTCTTTGTACTTTTGGAACAAGTAAAAATTTGATTTACTTGTTACATTTGGGTACTTCTCTGTCTCTGGAGGGCTCACAATCTAATCTAATTTTGTACCTGAGGTAATGGAGAGTTAAGTGACTTGCCCAAGATCACAAGGAGCAGCAGTGGGATTTGAACTGGCCATCTCTGGGTAACAAGACTGGTACTCTAGCCATTAGGCTACTCCTCTTATTTTTAGACCCAAACTAATCAGAAACAGCTCATAAGTATTTTCTCTGCTTAATCCCTAAACACAGACCTCAGTGAAAGCTAGAGGACTAAGCAAAATGACAATTTCAGAAAGCATGGTACGTATAAGCATGTATGCTTATACATCAAAGACCCAGCAGGTGGTGCTAATGATTAGCAAGAAATGGGCTTGTATTGGATTAATGGCCCCTTACTGGATTTTGTTGCATTTCAAATAAACATATCTTTCAAAAATTTAAAAAACAACAATTGCTTCCGTATCCAGAGATAAGGGGGGGGGGGGGGGGGGGCTCTCTCTTCTTTAATCATAATCAGGGCTGGCTGAACAATTAGGCAAATCAAGTGTTCATCTAGGATGGCAGTTTTGGGCGGTTGGTGAGGGACAGCAAAGAACATTAAAGTCAAGCATTATAAACTAAAACAATCAGCAATCCATAATTTCCCTTCAGGGATGGGAGATAATTTCCACACAGCCCATTTACCAAGATAAATAGCTTCTGGAAATTACATTCATTATGCACGTGTGTATATAAAATCATGATGTCTAGTTCTGGGAGAGATGACGTTAGAGCGATCATGATTGTTCTCGGTCTTTACTATCCAGTTTCCAGTTGTCATTTTCAGTTGTACATGATGAGATGTCCACTCAGTTGTGCTTTTTTTTTTCCTGTAATGGGACCATCCTTATGGACTATGTCCTGGTATGTACTATTTCATAAGGGACTCAAGGCACATTTTTTAAATCTGTTTTCTGACTTTTGCTTTTATGTTTCATTCATAGTAACATAGTAAATGACGGCAGATAAAGACCTGTATGGTCCATCCAGTCTGCCCAATAAGATAAACTCATTCTACATGGTATGTGATACTTTATATGTATACCCGAGTGTGCTGGCTCCTCCCACGACCAAAGGGCTTACATTTGGTCGTTTCTGAGATGGGCGTCCTTGGTTTCCATTATCACCGAAAATCAGAAACAACGCCAAATGGTGCAGCCTTGTCTAAAATTAGGCGCAATCCCCGGGTATAAGCACTATTCTATAAACCATATCTAGCTTTAAGTGCGGCTTATAGAATAGGGTTTTTTTTCAATGCCATATATAGAATTCACTCCATAGTGTGCACAGTTGACTATGGGGCCCTGTTACATAATGGCAGTAAGCCCAACGTGGGTTTACTACTCACTCTTCCAGGATTAAAAGCTGGCCCAACATGGCTGCCAGCTGTAATTCCGAGTCCAGCATGCACCATTTCCGCATTAGCGCGGTGATAACCTGGAGGTAATGTGGCATCACCGCACACTGCCCGGTTAGCGCCTGGTTACAGCGGGTGCCCTTACCGCTATCTCAGTAGGTGGCGGTAAGGGCTCCCAACTGCATGGCCACGTGGTATGAGTTATCTCACTGCGTGGCCATTTTTTGGGGGGGAGGGGGGTTTACCAGCTGCAGAAAAAAGGCCCTAGTGCGTGGGAAAAACAGCTCCTGCCGTTACCGCGGGGCCCTTTTTCTCGCAGCTTAGTAAAAGGACCCCTCTCTGATTAGTGATATACCACTTTTATGGTTTAGCATTAATTTATTTCATATTTTGTTTTTTTACCTGGTGGTTAGACTTCACTGTTTAATTTGCTCTGGTTCTTTATTTCCCTATGGCCATCATGTGACTTAGAATTTACACGCATCACGTTATAGATAAGCTTAGGCAGTTCTGAGCGTAAATTCTAATTAATGACAATCAGTGTCAACAATTGCTTAAGTGGCAATTATCAGCAATGATTGGCTTGTTAAATAAGTTGCACGTGCAAATCCAAAATACAACTGGATTTGCACAAGCATCTTACGTCGTGCTATAGAATCTGGGGGTAAGCATAAAATTGGGCACTCATGATTATATAATTAGGGGTATTTATGAACACATGCACGTATATGCTAGTAAATATTCACACATTTATCTGTATGTAAATGTTAGCCCCTAGTTTATACAGTTGCCCTTTAAATGTCTGTAGGTGGTGGAGGTTCAAAGAACGAGAAAGTACACATAAATCATTTGAAATCCTTTCCTTTTGACTCATGGAGGTTGCATTTTGGAAGCTTTGTTCTGCACTGGATGTTTTAAAAACTTATATAACAAAGTTATTGCGAGAGGCTACCCTGAAAAAGATTTAACGAGCTGTTTGCAAACATTTCGATGAGCAGAACCCATCCCTGTTATGGAGTTCTAGCACGAGGTTTCCTAATCTCATCTGCTTCATACCAGTCCACACGTAATGTAGCTGCTTTAAACGTCCCTTCTTTCTCCAACTCAAGGTGGGGCAGAATTTGTGTTGTGCAATGTTTGACTTTCCTTCAGAACGCAATACGTAAATACAGAACCTTCCCAGAAAAACCTCAGGTTTAACTTTACCCCTCCCTGTTGGTAAAGATTATGATGAATTGAAACTCGTAGTCTGAAGTGTGAACATTTTAGGTTCAGGGAGGAGGAAGATACTTCTTTCCTGCTCAACTGGAAGACATAAAGAATAGAGAACTAAAAAGGCTCATCAAGAAACACAGAAGACGTGTATCAACAATTCTTCAGAATAAAAAAGCAAAAAGATTTGGTGGCATTAAAACATGACGCACGGATACGACACAGAACACTAAGCTAACTTCCCCTGGTGCATTTTTCGTTATTTTAAAATCGTTAGGGACTTTAACGATTTAGATTTTTTAACGTTTGGTTGCTGCATCTGCCTCTCAGTCATCACACAGGGAGGGAGGAGGAGGAGGTACGTACGGCGCGTCCAGATCGAGGCTTGGCACGCGCGTGCCTCCACTCTCGCGAGATCTAAGTAGGTTACCTTAGCGACGCGGCGGCTCGTGGTGGCACAGTTGCTAAGCGGCGGCAGGTGAGAGAAGGTGGAAGCGGCGAGGCTCGGGAGCAGCCGATACAGCGGTATCCAGAATCCGAGGGCGAACCCGACAGTGAATTCTTCGACCTCATAAACATGTCTCTGATCCAGCAGTCACAGGTTTGGTTCCCCACTCACGTGCAGGTGACTGTGCTACAAGCGAAGGCCCTGCGGACCAAGGGAAAGGCTGGTACCAACGACGCGTACTGCATCATCCAGCTGGGCAAGGAGAAGTACTCCACGTCGGTGTCCGAGAAGAGCCTGGCGCCGGTCTGGAAGGAGGAAGCCACGTTTGAGCTGCCGCTGCTGCACCAGGGCAACCAGGAGCGATGCACTCTCTATGTCATCGTCATGCACCGGGCCCTGGTCGGGCTAGACAAGTTCCTGGGCCAGGCTGCCCTCAACCTGTGGGATCTGCACCAGGACAAGAACCGCAGGAAGTGCCAGTGAGTGCTGAAGCAAGCCGGGTCTGACTGTTCCTAGACTCTCTGTCTCTGTTTTTCTCTCTTATCTCTGTCTACAGGGTGAGCCACAAGAAGATCCAAATAGCACCAAAATAAGCTCAGTCTATTTTTCTTCTTCAGTTTAATTCCTCTGAGGGCCATAAGAAAAACCTAAGGGTAACAAGACAAGAAGGAGGCTATCTGCAGTACGCGTACTTTAGCCCAGAACATAAAGGTGGGGGATAGGGAGGTGGGAGAAATATAGGAGGCTATTTTATCTGGCTGTCCCTAGACTTCCAGCAAAGCCCAATGAGTGTCATGGCAAGACATGGGCTTTAGAAAACAACCCCCAGTCTCCCACCACAACTCACAAGAATAACAAGAGCGCCTTAAAGCTCACGTTTATTCCTGGTTTTTTGAACGTGACTATAGTTGCCTCAAAGTTGGTATCTTGAGATACTGACTGGTTAGTCACATAGGTAATCTGCATGCCTATATTTTAAATGAAGGTCCAGGAAGCACTGTAATTAAATGATTACATACAGGAAGTTTCTCTCTCTGTCTTGTATATAACGATAATTAAAGGTATAATAGAAACTCTCAGTCACTTCCTAGGAAGGAAGGAAGGGATAGAGTAGTGAAATCCTCATGCTACTTATTGGTCTTATATACTAACTGAAAACAAAATGAACTTCTTTGAAAAATAATTAAAATGATTTAGACTAATAAACTAAGCAAATATGAATGCAGGGATAAGAAAAAAAAAACATTTCTCTTAAATCCTGGGGCTGATGCAGAATTTATGTCTGTGTGATAGAGAAGCAGGGTTTTCTTTTATTTTTTTTTTTAAGAAGATAGTGCTGCATGAGTCTATGCATAGAACACTAAAATGAATGGTAAGGAGGATATTTGCTATTCAGCCCCAGTGCAGAGAAGTACATAGAAGATTTAAGGCCAGCACAATGCTAGAACTTGCTAGGTCTGACCAAGCATAGAAGGATTATTTCATCCTTTTGTAGTAGGGTCAGAGTGCACTTAATGCCAGTTTCATCTTTGCTGCAAGCATAACAGTACCCACAACTTTTAAGATAGTACGGGAAGTGACTGTTCTGCACCCACGTAGAAGCAGAAAAAAAATTGCATTTGTATATTGTGCTGAGAAATTGGAAAATAAGGCCAGTGCTGGGCAGACTTCTACAGTCTATGCCCTGAAAATGGCAAGAACAAATCAAGACCAGGTATACATATGAAGTATCACATACCATATGTAATAAGCTTTATCTTGGGTAGACTGGATGGACCATACAGGTCTTTATCTACCATCATCTACTATATTACTATGTTACATTGACTTAAATGTTGTTCTGCGTATAAATGTAACATTTCCCCCCCCCCCCCCCCCCCCCCCCCCAGATTCTATATATGGTGATTTGAGCTGTGCGTGCAATTTAGACTTGCATCCAAATTTGTGTATGCAACTTAGTTAGTGAGCTAATCAGTGCCAATAAATGGCAATAAGCAATTATCTGCACTAATTAGCAATACTATAAATATAAACATAATAATAATATAAAGAGATGTGCCTAAATTCTAGTGTGTGGATCTGAAAAGGGGGCGTGGTCATGAGAGGGGCATGGGCAGGTCAGTCGTTCCTAAAATGTATGTGTGTTATAGAATTACCGGGAACCGCGCCTAATTTACACATGGGGATTTATACCAGGTTTTCATTGGTGTAAATGGTCACGCCTAAATATAGTCGCAGTTCCTGGTATTAAGTGCTATTTTTTTCGGTGGTGATTTTTTTTAGGCACCACTTAAAGACGCTAGTCCTTTATGTGGAAGAAAATTTTGTAGACTGATATTTGTCCACAGAATAACATTGCCACACACGTGTGCTGACATTCTCGGACATGCAGAACCTTGTGAACTAATCAGGGTAACCTGCCTGACAGTTTTGCACAAGTTTTGCCAGCTTTAAATTTGTTTATGATTAGCTTTCTGCATTGGTAAACAAAACTTTTTGATTCAGTTTGTTACGCACAGCTTTCTGCATACTGTTGGTTGACTTGTAAATCGCAAAGATTTATTTCCTTATTTGCATATAGAGTTTCAAGATATAACAAGTATGGACAAAACCAGTGTTAATTAGCCAAAAGAGAATGAAGTCTAGATGTTGTCAGTCATTTTGCTAACCTAGTATGGAAATATTTTTGTGTGGCTTGTTTATAGCAGTGATATATTCTGGTCAGATTAATAATTACAAGAGATTTTCCCCTTTAAGGGCTAAATTTACTAAAGTGCACTACCTTATCACTATGTATTATTAGTAAATAGATAAGTAAAACAAATTAATGCATGTTAGCGTGCAGTAATGTACTTCAGTAAATCTAGCCCTGTAAAGTGAGGTTTGTTGGTTTCTCTTTGTGTACATTAACACTAGCCCCTTTTATCCTACGTTTTTAGAGGTAATACACTTTCTGTTGTATACTTCTGTGCATTGCTGCTACTGTCTGGCCAAAAAAGCTGAGTTATTTCACAGTTGTGAACATATGCAAGAGTGAGAATAACTCACTGTTTATAGCTACATAATGTGACATGCAGGATCATGTACAACTCTGTGGAATAAAATTCACTTTATTGACCCGTTTGCAACAGTGCTGTGATCAAATTCAGACAATTGCTAAAAGTCATCTATAAAAGTTGTTTCATACTGCAATATATATATGAAACAAGTGTAGTACAAGGAAACCAAAATACAGCATTAATAATTTACCAGTTCATTTGGATGGGAATGTGATCCACCCACGGATTAACTAACAAGCAGGTGTGGCAGTGAATTATTTCTTTTTTATGTTGGTGATGTAGTGCTAAGAGTGAGACAGTGTCAAATTTTTTGTGCACTAAATAACTTACAAGTAAGTTTTTAAATCCTAAAAACGTCTTCATTTGCCCAGCCTGTATAGAAACCTATATAGGTATTAAACACATTTTTACAGCCACACTGTTTAGATAAATACTTTGGGTGTCAAAAATATAACAAATGTGCCAATGTTTGACTGAAAAGCAAAACCAGTGTAATAGTTTCACAGATCTTTTCTCAAACAATGAAGTATCAGACAAAAGTGAGAGGGGAGATCTTTGTAGCTCTCAAGCTGGTTAGTACTTTTTTTTTTTAACTTTATTGAACTGTGCTAATTGAATGCACGAATTTAAAAAGTGATATTACCTTTGGCATCTCTTTACACTTATTGTGTTTGGCTCGATTGAAAACTTGAAAAAGATCAGCGGATATGTTCAAAAAATAAAAAATGAAGAACTTAAGTAGTGATGGAAACCACTCCTGTTTTCATAGTGTTTATAATAGACCATACAAAACTTCACATGCAAAACAATATGGTCACATGATGAGCAGGTTGGCAAGGACCTCTTCTTAAAATGAAGAAGGTAGAAGTAAAGCAGTAGTGTGGAGTTTCTGCTTTTCCAGACACAATGTGTAGAACTGTTTATAAAAGGTAGAATCTGTTGAAATAGCTTTTGTACCTTAGTTGTCAGAAATTAGGACATTGGGAAAACAGTACAGTGATGCGATAAAGCCTTCTTCCCCTCTCCATTTTTCCTATCATTACACATGTCACATAGAATGGTTTCTGTCTGATCTGTAAACAAAATGTAATATACAGAACAGTAAACGTAACACAGCTTTGTTCATTAAAATAAATGACATCTAACATCCATATCACCCTTGTGAAAAAGTAACTTGTCCCCTAAACTTAACTGGTTGTACCACCTTTAGCAGCAATAATTTGCAACCAAACGCTTGCTATAATTTGATATTAGTATTTTAATATTGCTGTCGAGGGATTGGCCCACTCTTCTTTGGAGAACCGTTTTATTTCAGACAAATTTATAGTTTTTGTGTGTGAACTGCTCATTTCAGGTCCAGCCACAGAATCTCTGTTGGGTTCAAATCAGGACTTCAGCTAGGCCAGTCCAAAACTTTAATTTTGTTTCTCCTCAGCCATTCAGATGTAGACTTGCTTTTCTGTTGTGGATTGTTATCTTGCTGTGAAACCTGAATACGCTTCAGCTCATGGACAGATGACTGAGCATTCTCTTTAAGAATTTTCTGGTATAGTGCAGAATTCATGGTTTCTTCAATAATGGCAAGTTTTCTAGGTCCTGAGGCAGCCAAGCATCCCCACACCACCATATTTGACTGTTTGGTATGATATTCTTATTGTGGAATGCTGTATTTGCTTTACACCGGACATAATGGGACCTGTATAGTCTTGTCTGTTAATAGAGCATTATCCCAAAAGGCATGGGGATCATCCAAGTGTGATTTTACAAATGCGAGATGAGCATTGATGTTACTGTTAGCAGTGGTTTCCACCTTGTTATTTTCCCATTTTTGGCCAGTCTATCTTGTAGAGTCATGAACACAGACCTTAGCTGAGGCTAGAGAAGCCTGCAGTTGTTGGGGATGTTGTATGAAGATCAGTTGGAAGGACGTGTCTCAGATGAGCGCATGAGATGAAGGGAGGTAGAAGATCTGGCAGAAGATCTATTCTGTTCTGTTTTTGACACTGCCTTTTTCAATACTAGACCCAAAATGATTCACATTTAACTTGTTTGTCTCATGTTTATTTTGGTGTTTCTTGTTTTGCATGTTATTAGTCCATTTACTGTATTTTGTTTTGAGCCTTCAAGAAAGGCTGTCTAAAATTATAAAACAAGTAAATAAGCAGGTTTGAGTGATAGCATAAAAGATTGGTCAAGATGTGGAAATTTAAGCAAAACAAAGAAAGCCAAGTATAGAGAAAACTGATGCACGTAGAATGCCAGTAGGGATGCGGATGATGTGTTGGTGCTTTCTATCCCCCAGCACTCCTTAACATGTGTTGGATTTAGTTGATGAATTTCACTATTATTTTGAATCTAGGTTGAACCTTCAAAAATCCACAGCGCTACCTTTTCAAAATTTTGTTTGTACCCTTTGGCAGGAGGAATTCCCTTTAACGTGGATGGCGGGATAAATTAAATATCTAGGTATCTACTTGCCTTGAGACCTTGCAACTTTGTTTTCTCAGAATTTGGAACACCTTTTTACATAAACTAAAACTTAAGTTGAAAGCCTGGTAGTCTTAGCCCTTGTCGTTAATGGGGAAAGTGGCGTTGTACAATGTGGTCATGTTACCTCATCGGCTTTGTCAAATGCTACTATTTGTACTTAGTGTGAAACAGGATAAGTGCTTGGTGAAATTGCTTAATGCTTATTTATGGAACGGGAAGCAAGACCGGCTACCATTATCTAGAGCTTATTTTTTTAGGGAACAGGGGAGGGGGTTGGGTTTATTATCAGTCCGTTTAGTTTCCTTGGTCTGTGGCATGCGACACATTAACGATTGGTATTGGGGCACATCTCACTTTTCATATACTCCAACCGAGACTGTTCTATCCCACCCTTTTCACTTTAGTTACGTGTTGCATGCTAGGGTTTCACATCTGTAGTCCTTTTGTCATACTTATCAGTGTTTTTGCCATCTCTATGCAGTATAGTGCTGGGTTTGTAATGCCCTGAAGTTGCTACCCCAGGTAACACCTCTGTTGCCTGTTCAGGGTAATTGTGATTTTTTACTGGGAATGTTGGTGGCTCGCTTCTGGTCCTGGCGACAGAAAGGCTTAACTTTTCTCTTTCAGGTAGTTACAAAGGCTGGACTCGTACAGCCTTATCTTTCTCTATTTAGATGACAAGGATGTGTTTTCTTACTTGCAACTCAAACATTGTATCATCTCTGCCTGCTTCAGCATTGACTGCTGAGATATATGAGAAACTTCCCAAAACTTATAGTCTAGACTAGTATATGGCAAGTATGCGTGCCATTACGCTATCACCATCAGGAATTGTTGGACTTACCCCTCATTTTGAACTCAAGAAGGTGGCACAAAGATGGTCCATGGATTTGGCTACTGTGGTATCTGACACCCATTTACTTAAAATTATCTGGAGTAGCCATTTGCTTAGTAAACATGTTTTGCATTGGGAACAGCAATATAAACTTACATGCGGCTCTGTGTTTCTCCACATTGTACTCATCTGGCCCATTTGGATGCTACTGGTTGCTGTTTGAAATGTCATGCTTCAATGGGTACTTTGGGCCACATGTTCTAGACATGCCCATTCATTAGACGCTGTTGGCGGTCTCTGGGAGTGCATATCTCATCACTCTGGAAGACACATTGGGTTCTGTGGCCTTTGGCCCTTTTTGGAGTGTATGACATCCAGTGTCCCACACCTAAGTGTTCTCAAGGATTTGTTAAATGAGCAGTCTTATTGGGTGTTAAGTGTGTTCTTTTTTTGCTTGCTTCAACCAGAGCTACTGCCTTTGGCCCATTGGAGATCTTTCATGATTACACAAGTTTCCATGGAACGCTGTGAATTTTCTGATTTTGATTCAGTCCATGGATCTAAATTTTGTACTATTTGGGAACCATTTTTGGTGTCCTTGATGACTGTGGCCTGTAGTAGATTGTTAAATGCTTAATTGTTGTTTGTTTCGCTCTCTGGAGATGTGGCCTATACATGGTGAATTATTGTATTTTTCTTTTTAATTGGGGGGGGGGGGGGGTTGGTGGAAGGGAGTATTCTAAAAATATATATCATAACACCTGTTCATATTTGATGCTGTTTTGTATTGCTGTATTTGGTTGTTTGTTGGTTTATGACACACAAGAGATCTTAAGAATAGAAACGAAAAATATAGAAAGAGAAAATGGAGTATTACGTATGCAATTTTTCCACCTCCTCTCTGTATGTGACTATGACCTAGTATGAAGAGAGGCTGGGGCAGTTTCAATGGAGTAGTACGGAAACATTCAGGGGGTAGAAAAGAATAGTAAAATGAACCAACTATATCTAACGTTAAATGCTACAGTCAACAGATTTGAAGGTGGATTCACTGTCCCACATCAACAGGTATTGCGATGATTCTCCATCACTAGTTGGCAGTGCACAGTGCATCCAATAGTACATGGTTCAAATAAGAAGTTACAACAACAACAAAATTGAAATACAAATGGAAAAACCAAGCATGGATAGAGGTGTAGCAGCAATTTGGTAGAAGGGTGGGAGTAGAGTATGGTACATAAAACATGCAGAAAAGAGAAGGATGATAACAATATCAAATGTCCTTTATTGTCAATCCTAAGAGTTGATACGGACTTGACATGGGCTGAGTTTCAGGCTCTGATGCCTGGATCAGGAGTCATTGAAAACCGTAGTTTAGGACTTACTAATCTAGAGTCCTTCTTGTTCAAACCAAGCAACATAGTGAGGAATAATATCTTAAAGCTCCAGATAGCGTTCTTCACAAGAGTCATCTAATTCAGTTTTTGTGGATTCCTGATGCAGGCGATGGAGCTGAAACACAGTTCGTGTTGAATCCGTATGAACTCTTAGCATTGACAGCAAAGGTCGTTTTAATATTGGTATCACCCTTTTAATTTTTGTTTGGTCTTTCCCACTATTTTGCTTTTGCTGTTGCAATTTGTATGGTTTTTCTTGGTTTCCTTCTCTTCTCTGGACAGAGAGCATGTCTTATAGAACTGCTATACTTTGGATCCTTCTAAGTGTATTTGCTTTTCTGACAGAAATACATTTAGCAATATGGTCTTTCTCTACTTTGAGGCTTATTTTCAAAGCACTTATCCTCCCAAAGTTCCATAGAAACATATGGAACTTAGCCTCCCAAAGTGCTTTGAAAATATGCCTCTTTGTTTCTTAGATTCTTGATATACTACCTTTTTTTTTTTTTTTTTTTTAAATCTCCCTCATGACAAATTTGGTCCCCTTGCATTAAGTTTTCAGAGTTATTGTGCCACCAGACAGACAAATATTCTTAATCCCTTATGTATAATTTCTTTTCAACATTCTGTAGGATTGGAAAGAATAAAAACAGCACATAACGATGAGTAAAGGACTGAATCAATATGGTGTCATCTATGATAAGTTTGTGTTGTAGTTATATCATCTTTAATATTTTATATTAATGTAGGAGCACAAGGCTTAAGCAGTTATTACAAAAATATTTCAGTATCAATTATCAAAGGTTTAATCAGGATGTGTAACATTTCTTGGTTTCGTCTCCATTTTTTAAATACTTTGGTTTTCCAGGCAAAGTAGATGTGGAGTCATATGGGGTTTTTTTTTTTTTTTTTTAGTTCTTACTGGAATAGGGTGGTGGGCTTTGTTCCGTCTCCTTATTGATCTGTGGAACAAAACATACCACTTTGTTTAACTACTTATTTTGTGGTAGTCACATTGCATGTGAGTGGTTTAGTTTGGATGACTATAAATAGTTTTTAGTATTTCAAAATTGCTGTCGTACTTTCACAACACATGCAATAGAAACTTGGATTATTGCCATGCAGTGGCCACACACTTGTTCTCATCCTCAGGCAGGTCACGTCATTCTATTCATTACATTACAGGTTCCAGTTGAGCAACCAGCTTGCTTGACTACATTCTTTTGAGAGACCATGTTATCTGTCTTTGGGTGCCAGAGTCCTGCAGTGGATTGACTGGCTGGATAATTCAAGGTCTTTATTACATTTTGGGGCTCATTTTCAAAGCACTTAGACTTCATAGGTTACGAGACTGGGAGACTGGGCATCTAAATGGCAGATGACATTTAATCTGAGGAAGTTTAAAGTGATGCATGTGGGAAAGAGGTACCCGAATTATGTCTACGTAATGCAAGGTTCCACGTTAGGAGTCACCTACCAAGAAAGGTGTCGTCGTTGATGATACGTTGAAACCTTCTGCTCAGTGTGCTGCTGCGGCTAAGAAAGCAAATAGAATGGTTAGGTATTAGGAAAGGAATGGAAAACAAAAATGAGGATGTTATAATGCCTTTGTATCACTCCATGGTGCGACCGCACCTCGAACATTGTGTTCAATTCTGGTCACCGCATTTCAAGAAAGATATAGTGGAATTTAGAAAAGGTGCAGAGAAGGGCAACAAAAATGATAGAGAATGGGACGACTTCCCTATGAGGAAAGGCTAAAGTGGCTAGGGCTCTTCAGCTTAGAGAAAAGAAGACTGAGGGGATATATGATAGAGGTCTATAAAATAATGAGTGGAGTGGAAAATGTAGACATGAAGTGTCTGTTTACTCTTTCCAACAATACTAGGACTAAGGGGCTTTCAATGAAGCTACAAAGTAGTAAATTTTAAAACGAATCTGAGACAATTTTTCTTCACTCAACATGTAATTAAGGACCAACCGGGCACCCTAGGGAGCACTGCAGTGGACTTAAGAAACTGCTCCCAGGTGCATAGCTCCCTTACCTTGTGTGCTGAGCCCTCCCAAAACCCACTCCCCACAACTGTACACCACTACCATAGCCCTTAGGGATGAGGGGGGCACCTAGATGTGGGTGCAGTGGGTTTGGAGGGCTCACATTTACCACCACAAGTGTAACGGGTAGGGGGGATGGGCCTTGGTCCGCCTGCCTGACGTGCACAGCACCCTCTAAAACTGCTCCAGGGACCTGCAAACTGCTGTGATAGACCAGAGGCTGGCATAGAGGCTGGCACAAAATATTTTTGTTTAGGGTGGGAGGGGGTTGGTGACCACTGGGGGAGTAAGGGGAGGTCATCCCTGATTCCCTCCGGTGGTCATCTGGTCAGTTCGGGCACCTTTTCGAGGCTTGGTCGTGAAAAAAAATGGACCAAGTAAAGTCGGCCAAATGCTCGTCAGGGACGCCCTTCTTTTTCCCATTATCGGCCGAGGATGCCCATCTCTTAAGCACGCCCCCGTCCCGCCTTCTGTACGCTGCCGACACACCCCCGGGAACTTTGGTCGTCCCCACGATGGAAAGCAGTTGAGGACGCCCAAAATCGGCTTTTGATTATGCCGATTTGGGCGCCCCTGAGAGAAGGACACCCATCTCCCGATTTGTGTTGAAAGATGGGCACCTTTCTCTTTCGATTATGCCCATAACTATTCTAACCATAGTGTGTGACCACTTTTAAGATCTTGTTCCTTACTCAGGACAACATTTATCTTCCTCATCTGTACTGCATTTTCTTAAGCAAATAAGCATGCAAGACCTTCCTCCCCACCCTTCCAGTACATCTAACACACTTCTCTTTGCAAATCTATCTACAAAGCTTTCTAAAGATCAAGTATGCATATGTAGTATTGCACCATACTTTATGCTATGAGTTTATCTTGTTGGGGCAGATTGGATGCAGTGGTGTAGGAAGGGGGGTGGTGGGGCGGTGCGCCCTGGGTGCACGCGCTGGGGGGGGTGTCGGCGCCGCTGGTTACCTGCTTTCTTTGCCCCGGAACAGGTTACTTCCTGTTCCGGGGCAGAGAAAGCAGGGAACCAACGGAGCCGACGCAGCTCCCAGAGACGACGTGCACTCGGCGGGGTGGAGCACCAGCAGTAAAGATGCACTCCGGGGGGGGGGGGGGGGGGTTGTGCGTGTCGAGGGGGGGTGCACTGTGCTGCACCCGGGGGGGGGGGGTGCGCAGCGGCGACCCGCCCCGGGTGTCAGCCGGCCTTGCTACGCCGCTGATTGGATGGACTATTTTCGGCGAATATCAGACTTAAACGTTTTGTTTTTTTTTTTTTTTTTAAATATTTTGATTGTATGGTTTTCTAACATTTTCGGGTGAGAAACACATCTGTCTGCCACTTTTGCCATTTTGTGGACTTTTTTATTTTGATTTATGAGCCACATGGTATATGAATGGTGATGCGATAACATTTTAACAAGCATTACTTTCGAGATAATGGAGGTTGTTGAAAATAAAAGTTTTAACACCAATAGCATGCATACTTGTACATATGTTATATGAAAGTGCTCCTGGGTACGGAGTTGTGATATATACAATTAATAAAATATTAGAATAGAGTACACATGCATGTTTACACTTGTGTCAGAGCAGATGTGAATTGTGCATTTGTGTGCATTCTGGGTGTTTATTTTATTAAGGCATATAGGCACCTATGTTGCCTTTTTATAAAATAAATCCTTTCAAATAACACCTACAGTTCAATAATTTTATAGAAATATAACTTATCCAAGTCTAGCCAGTTATTTCAAATATGTGTGCCCATGCTATCTTATTAGAAATTAAAGAGTGTTGTGCCAGCCATCTGTGATTATATTAGCCCTTTTTTTAGCATCCTAAACATACGGACTATTTTTATAGAGATTTTTAGACATTTTTATTCCATGCAAAAAAAAAGGTTTTTGAATTGTTCTTCAGCACTTTTGGGGTCTTTTTACTAAGCTGCTGTAGTGTTTTTAGCTTGTGGTAGAAATTAGCTGGCGGTAAGTGCCGAGAGGCCCATAGGAATATAATGGGCATCTCAGTGTAACCGCCAGCTGATTTCTATTGTGAACTAAAAAAAACACTACATCGGCTTAGTAAAAGATCCCGTTTGTTAAAGCACAGGAAAATTATTTAGCTTCATCATTTTTGGAGATGGTAAAAATAAAAGGGTTACATAAAGCAGGATATAAACCCATTCCATAGAGGATGAGGTGTGTAAGAGAATCTGGGTATATATGTAATTGGTATATAGCAGGTTAGATTTTATGGTTGTCATTACAATACAAAACTGTTGTTAAAGGCATTTTGAGAACCTAGACTATTTCACCGGGAAAGATAAGTTCATTACTATGTTTAGTGTACTGTTGATTGATTTTTCTTAGCTGCTGCTTTGGCTGTATTTGGAGGATCTTCTAAAAGATTGTTTTGTTTAAAAAAAAAAAAGCTGTATCAACGCAATCAGCATTTTGTCAGGAAGAATTAATGATCATGCAAAAATCTGTGTGTGGGAGAGTGAATTTCCTTGTGCATGGGAGATAGCGCTTACAAAATTTACATTTCCTAAACTGATAATCTGTGTGTTGTTGGTCTGAGAATGGAGACTGAAAAAGACAAATTTAGCACTGTATGAATGCAATATAAACTGTGGTAAAACGTCCAAGCAGCTAAAATTATTGTCCTTGGGAATATATCCAGTAGAAGTCACCATGGCATGTTCAGTTGCACAAGACTGCTTTTACTTGTAAATATTTTCTTAGGGCCCTGTTTATTAAGGTACGCTAAATGCTAGAGACACCCATATAGTACTATGGGTGTCTCTAGCGTTAGCGCACGCTAAAAACGGTAGTGCATCTATAGTGCGGCTTAGTAAACAGGGCCCTTATGGCTTCTTTTACAAAACCACACTAGCAATTCCTGCGTGACAAATGAGAGGAAGCCTATAGGAATCGAATGGGCTTCCTCTCAATTGCTACACTAAGAATTGGCAGCAAGGCTTTGTAAAAGAGGCCCATAGTTTTCAGTCTAAAATATGTAAATAAGTACTTAATAGATCCAACTGAAAAATTGATTTGATTTCCTTTTTGAATTTATACCAGTGCCCATTTTGAAATTATAAAAAAATGCAATGCTGTATCCCAAGCACTTGTCTTCTCCCTGTCTGGTTTCATAAACCTCAGTTGATTGTACCTTTTTTGTTTTGAGTGACTTACTGTTATTTCCTAGCCTACTTCTTCTACACTTGTTAGTACTTGCTTCTTTCCCTTTGTCTATTGATGCTGATTCTAGTCATAAAGAAATTCTATAAATTTAAAAAATATAATTTTTTGCAACCCAACTTAGGCATTTTCTTCTACCTGTTATTCTATAGCATCTTGGGATAACTTATAGCATGGTGCTGGTCCTCAACAATTCATAAACGACATAACGAAACACCTGAATTACATGCTAAAAAATGGGACTCTTCCCGAAGGAAAAAGGAAACCTTTTACTCACCCCCATACCCAAAGACGCAAAAAAAAGTGCTAGTGAACTAACTAACTACAGACCAGTAGCATCCATTCCCTTAATAACCAAATTAACGGAAGGGTTGGTGACCAAGCAACTTACAAACTATCTAGACAAATTTTCAATACTGCACGATTCCCAGTCAGGATTTCAGTCTAACCACAGCACAGAAACAGTATTATTAACTCTCCTGACTAAATTCAAACAAATGATTGCATCTGGTAAGAATATACTACTTTTACAATTTGACATGTCAAGCGCTTTCGACATGGTTGACCACGGAATTTTACTACACATCCTTGAATACTTCGGAATCTGAGGCAACGTCCTCAATTGGTTCAAGGGATTCCTAACCACAAGATCATACCAAGTGACATCTAACTCGTCCATTTCAGCCGCATGGGTACCTGAATGCGGAGTACCACAAGGATCCCCCCTCTCGCCGACTCTGTTCAACTTAATGATGATACCCTTGGCAAAATTATTTTCAAATCAAAACCTTAATCCATACATTTATGCAGATGACGTAACGATCTACATCCCATTCAAACAAGACCTAAAAGAAATTTCCAATGACATCAACCAAAGCCTCAATATCATGCATTCCTGGGCGGACGCATTTCGGCTAAAACTTAATGCGGAAAAAACCCCAGTGCTTAATACTTACTTCCCAACACATCAAGAAAGAATTCACCGCCATTAACACACCTACTTTAAACCTTTCCTATTTCAGAAACCCTAAAAATTCTTGGAGTCACTATTGATCGACACCTAACACTAGAGAACCACGCGAAAAACACAACCAAGAAGATGTTCCACTCAATGTGGAAACTAAAAAGAATAAGACCATTCTTCCCAAGGAGTGTTTTCCGCAACCTGGTACAATCAATGGTGCTCAGTCTAGACTATTGCAACGCACTATATGCCGGCTGCAAAGAACAAATAATCAAGAAACTTCAGACAGCCCAGAACACTGCAGCTAGACTCATATTTGGCAAACCAAAATTTGAAAGTTCCAAGCCCCTACGAGAAAAATTACACTGGCTCCCACTTAAGGAACGTATCACGTTCAAAATATGTTCACTAGTTCACAAAATTATCCATGGAGACGCACCAGCTTGCATGTCAGACCTGATAGACCTGCCACCTAGGAATGCCAAAAGATCATCCCGTACATTCCTTGATCTGCACTTCCCCAGCTGCAAAGGAATGAAATACAAACTAATGCATGCGTCAAACTTTACCTACCTGAGCACACAGTTATGGAACGCACTACCGCACAGCCTGAAATCGATATACGAAAGGACGAACTTCCGCATATTACTGAAGACCCATCTCTTTAATAAAGCGTACCACAAAGATCAACAAATGTGAATATACACAACTCGCACATCTATATTCAGAACTGTTTTATATCTGCTTGTATACTATTACTCTGTTGTTTTGTTTGTTTGTTTATTATCATCATGCTGACCAAGATCCTGCAATACTAAATGCCTACTAGCATTCTTCCACTACTCATGATGTATATTGTAAGCCACTTTGAGCCTGCAAAGAGGTGGGATACAAATGCAACAAATAAATAAAATTATACATTAGTGGCTGAGTCTTTGCCAATCTCTAGATTTTCCTTGTGAGAATGCACATTTGCATGTTGCACAAAAAAATAAACGCCTCTGTTGGAATCAGTATACCAGAACCAGCTGAAATGCTGGTCATTTATAGAGCAAAAGAGATTAAAATTGAAGAGTGTATCTTGTAAGTTGCAGTTTCATTTTATTTTCAGCTTTGTTGTCATATTTGACCTTCCCTTCCATTACTTGCTTTTTTGATTAGCAAGTAACTTTTTGGGTCATTGCCATTTTAACAGAAACCGAGACACTATAATTCTTTCTTCCATGATGTTTTCAGTACTGAATATTAAGGATAGTATGTCATCTGTGTAAAGAGGCTGATATTTCAACGTTCTTATTACTCCTTGAAGACAGTCTGTCACAAATTTTATTTATTTATTTATTTATTTATTTTTAGAAATGGTTAGGAAGAAAATACCCCATATTTACTGTTGAAGACTTCAAGTTAATATTTCTCCCTCCCCATCCCATTTACAAGAAAACTTGCAGTGTACTATGGGGCTCATTTTCGAAACAATAAAAACATCTAAAAAGTGTCATAAAGCAGCATTTGGATGTTTTTCTCAAAAAAACATCCAAATCGGTATATTTGAAACCTATTTTTCAGATGTTTTTCTATGCTGTTGTTCTGCAGTGCGTCCAAATCTTGAAGGGGTGTGTTAAGGGCAGGATTTGGGTGTTTCTAAGACTTAGTTTTAGTCCTTGATGATTTTGTTTTGTTCCATTATGGCTGAAAAACTAAAATGTTTTGAGCTTAGACCTGTTTTTACTACTACTACTATTTAGAACGAATAAGGCAGAAAAAGGTGCCCTAATTGACCACTGGAGGGAATCAAGGGTGACCCTCCCACCCCTCCCAAAAATGTGAATAAAAATATAACTTACCAGCCTCTGTGACACCCTCAGATGTTAGTCAGGTCTATTAGAACAGCATGCAGGTCCCTGGAGTAACACGTGCTAATACTAGAGACACCCATAGGAATAGTAACATATAGTAACATAGTAAATGAAGGCAGATAAAGACTTGTACGGTCCATCCAGTCTGCCCAACAAGATAACCTCATTTACATGATATGTGATACTTTATATGTATACCCAAGTTTGATTTGTCCTTGCCTTTCTCAGGGCACAGACCGTAGAAGTCTACCCAGCACTGTTCTTGTACTAAGTTCTGAAGCTAACGTGGAAGCCCCTTAAAATTTACACTCCAGCCCATCCCTATCCAGTCACGATCAGGGCATAGACCGTAGAAGTCTCCCAGCACCAGTTTTTTCCCAATTACCACCCAATCTCTGCTAAGATTCCACGGATCCATTCCTTCAAAATAGGATTCCTTTGTGTTTATCCCACGCATGTTTGAATTCCATTATCGTTTTCATCTTCACCACCTCCTGCGGGAGGGCATTCCACATATCCACCACCCTCTCTGTGAAAAAATACTTCCTGACATTAGTCCTGCATCTGCCCCCCTTCAACCTCAATTCATGTACTCTAGTTCTACTGCCTTCCCGTCTCCAAAAAAGGTTCATTTGTAGATTAATACCTTTCAAATATTTGAACATCTGTATCATGTCACCCCTGTTTCTCCTTTCCTCTAAGGTATACATGTTCAGGTCAGCCGGTCTCTCCTCGTACGGTTTGCAATGCAAATCCCATACCATTTTTGTAGCTTTTCTTTGCACCGCTTCCAGTCTTTTTACATCTTTAGCAAGATACGGCCACAATACTCCAAGTGGGGCCTCACCAACGACTTGTAGAGGGGCATCAATACCTCCGTTCTTCTGCTGGTTATGCCCCTCTCTACGCAGCCTAGCATCCTTCTGGCCACGGCTGTTGCCTTGTTTTATTGGATGTCTTTATATGGGTGTCTTTAGCATTAGTGCATGCTAAAAAAACTAGTGTGCCTACAAGCATGGTTTAGTAAACAGAGCCTTTAATCTTATTCATTTTTTGCATTCTTTTTTTTTCCCTAGATTTTAGGCACCCAGTGAACTGGTATTTGGTATATTTCCAGCCCTGTATTTTATGTATGTGATTTATCCAAAACTAGGAAAAAATGCCCGTTTCTGAAGGGAAGGAAACGGGCGCTAGCAAGGCCATCCCCCACCCTCCCTCGCTGTTCCAGACTCCGCCCTCCCTCCGTTTTCCCCCCCCTCCACCCTGCATCACGGACCCCTGTACCCCCCTTCCACGACCCTGTCGACCCCCCCCCCCCCCTTCGCGGCGAAAACCGTCCTCCTCTGCCGTGGAGTACCTGGGCTGATGGGGGACCGCAACCCCCATCAGCTGGAGTCCTGGGCTGATGGGGACCGCAACCCCCGTCAGCTGGAGTCCTGTGCTGGCCTTCGCGGCGTTGCTTCCTCAATGATCTTCTGTTGAAGTTCCTCTGCGTATGTCTGACGTCAGACGCACGCAGAGGAACTTGAACAGAAGATCACTGAAGAAGGAATGCCACGAAGGCCAGCACAGGACTTCGGCTGATGGGGGTTGGGGTCCCCCATCAGCAGAGGTACTGGACGGCGGCGGGGGAATGGTTTTCGGTGGGAAGGGGGGTCAACAGGGTCGCGGAAGGGGGGTACAGGGGGCCGTAACGCGGGGGGGGGGGGGTGTTGAAATCGGAGGGAGGGCGGAGTGTGGAACTCAGGTGGGAGGTGCGTGAGGGGACACGGGGTGTTTATGCTCGTCAGGTGGGGGGGGGGCAGGTTGGTGATGTGGGGAGGGGGGGGTTCTGTGTTGCCCCGCTCCCTGCCACTTGCTCCGAAGTGGCAGGGAGCGGCGCACTGACAGCTGATTCCCATGCTGATTCCCCTTGCTTTGGAATCAGCTGTCACTGACGTCAGTGCGTGTCTGCCTAGCAGACCACCTCTGAGGGAGGCTCGATCCCAGGCACATTAGAACGTTGGAGGTGAGAATTATTATATAGGATAAGCCTCTGAATGATAGAAGTAGAATATTTCTAGTCACTCCTTTTACACGACTCTGGAATTAAGCACAATAGAGGATTCGATCTTTTATACTGTGTCTCCTTTATCGCTATGTAGGTATTTCCCGTTCTAGCCACAGGAAGGAATTGTCCTTATTTAGATCTTTGAATAAGATCAGTGTCTACACCAGTCTTAGGGGCCCTTTTACTAAGCCGCATAAGCGTCCTCGTGCACCCAACGCACACCAAAATGGAGTTACCGCACAGCTACCACGTGGCTGTTGTGGTAATTTCATTTTTGGCGTGCATCAGATACACACATCCAAAAAATAATTTTTATTTTCGGATGTGCGCCAAGTGGCATTTGACACACATAGGTCATTATCACCTGGTTACAGCGTGAGACTTTACCGCTAGGTCAGTGGCTGGTGGTAAGGTCTCAGACCCAAAATGGACACGCGGCAATTTTCATTTTGCCGCACATCCATTTTCTGCAAAAATGTAAAGGTATTTTTTTACAGATGCGCTGAAAATGATTTTGCGCGCGCCCAAAACACGCGTCTACCACAGGCCATCTTTCAGCACACCTTTGTAAAAGGACCCGTTAATCATAGAATCATGCGATCGTGGCTATATGTATGCCGAAGAAAAGGTGAAAATCTTTCCAGCGAGCCACTACATACACGTGATACAAACGTCTACCTTCCACAGTCTGTAATTAACATATCTTCCAATCGAAAGTTACACCTAGTCAGTTTATTTTAAGAAGTTACTGTTCAATCCACAATGCAGAAAAGAATGTTAAGGTGTGGTAGTATGGGCATAATCACGTTAAAATAGCACAACTTAAATGTGAGAGACAAGTGACTGCAACCACGAGAAGCCTAATTATAGGAAGAGTTGTACCTTGAAATGACTTGCTAATATGTATTATATAAGCTACATATTTTGGTTTATGTTTGGCAAAAATAAAATGCTGTGACTTTGCCACCCAGCATTCTTAAGAAATACTACCTTCTCCAAGGGTGTTTGCCATGGATTCACACTGAAGAATGCATTACCTTCAGAGAACAATTACAGGAATGCCATTATTCCCAACTGAACAGTAATTAATCTTGGTGTTCTGTAGGTGTTATGTAATATTCTCTGTACTAATCATTACTCCCATCCTCCTACATGGTGGTATAAATAGCTGGATATATCGGGCTTTTGTAGGAGGGAAATGGGTGGGAAAAAGACACTGAGGAGGGCCATGATGAATAAACAGTAAAGTGCATAACATTTTGCAGACATATTAAACATCACATTATTCACTCGTACTTTTTAATGTATAACAGAAGAAAACACCATCAACAGCATGGACTAGTCAGATCAAGTGAGCAGGAGCTCCCATAATTTTGTGAGACTCCTGCCGGCAACGCATCTCCTAAAGGGACTACCAAATAAAGCCAGAGCGTCTTCTGAACGTGGATGGCTGTTTGATTCTGTCACCTGATAAGAGAATTACTTTTGATTAAAAACTTCAGAGGTGTAGTAAAATTTATATGATGACGGATAAGCGAGTTGTATTGCATTGTATTAATCTTTGTATATTTATTAGGGTAAAGCCGTATATTTGAAACCTCATTTTACATAGGATGGTGAGGGAGCAGGGAGGAATTGAAAGGTTGGGATGTTTGCATTTTCCCTAGCATTTTACAAAAGGCTTTGCTGGACGTGCCACCTTTACGTAAAATACATAGGATGATGGCAAAGGCACATATATGTTTGTTGACAGGAGCAGCAAATTTTGTAGCAATAAATGTGGAAGTAAAGAGCGCTATCGCATGGTAGCTTCTTAGATTAAATAATGAAAAGGCTGGGTTAAAATATAATAAATAAGGTATTGTTTCACTCATTTATTTCAATAATTAAAAATTGTTTAATAGCCTGGGCAATTATTAGAGACAATACGGTAAGTACCAGTACTTACACATAAATCCCGGGATTTAATATACGGCGCCTTAATTTCCGCACGGAAATCGAAGTGTATTCTATAACAATGCACGTAACTTGGTAAAGTAGCAAATCAGCTCTGTTAATTGGACATTAACAAGCAATTATCAGCACTAATTGGCATTAATTTAAGATTTACTTGCACAACTCGCTAAGCATTATTCTGTAACGTGGTGTGCTTAAATTCTAAGTCGCATAGTTGAAAAAGAGGCATGGCCATGGGTGGGACATGGGCATTTCTAAAATCTGTGCGCATGGTTATAGAATACACCCGCTCTGCACCTAATTTAGGCGTCTGGATTTATGCTAAGTAATATTTGGCGTAAATTGACCACAGTTAAATTTGGTTGCTTGGAAAGGCACTTGGCATATTCTATATACCATATGGAAATTTAAGACTATTATATAAAACTAGTATAAAAGGCCCGTTTCGGTAGGCAATGAAACGGGCGCTAGTAAGGTAATCCCCCCCCCCCCCCCCGCAGCGTCCTTTCTGTCTCCCCTGCAGCCACCCATCTGGTCTCAGGGCCCCCTCCCCACCAACCCTTCTCTGCCCCTGCAGCCACGCATGTGCAGCGGTCCTCCTCTGTCCCCTGCTCCCCCTGCAGCCACCCATGTCCAGCGACTCGCCTCTCCCCCTGCCCCCCTGCAGCCACCCATGTCCAACTACCCTTCTCTCCTTTCCCCTGCCCTCCCTTGCAGCCACCCATCTGGTCTCAGGGCCCCCTCCCCCCAACCCTCCTCTGCCCCTGCAGCGGCCCTCCTCTGTCCCCTGCTCCCCCTGCAGCCACCCATGTCCAGCGACTCACCTCTCCCCCTGCCCCCCCCCTGCAGCATCCCTTCTGTCTCCCCTGCAGCCACCCATCTGGTCTCAGGACCCCCTCCCCACCTCCCTCTTCCCTGCCCCTCCCCTGCAGCCATCCATGTCCAGCGACCCTCCTCTCCCCCTGCAGCCACCCATGTCCAGCAACCCTCCCCTCCCCCCTCGGCGCATCACCCAAGCCCCTACCCCCCCCCCCTCGGGCACATCAACCCCCTCGTCACCCGCAGCCGCCAATACTAACGCTGTCCGACAGCTGCTGCGTCTCCTGTTGAGCAGCAGCAGCCGGTACAAAAAGAAAAAAGCCAAAAAAAGATTTTAAACCTGAAACATGGCTCCATAGACAGCCATCTGGCATTGGCTGTCATCTCTGCAGCCACTCCTCCTCTCCCCTCTGACGTCACTGCGCTCCTCCGGGGTCTTCCTGCAGGGGCAGTGACGTGGAGGGGAGAGGAGGAGCGGCTGCAGTGACGACAGCCAATGCCAGATGGCTGTCTACGGAGCCGCGTTTCAGGTTAAAAATCTTTTTTTTGGCTTTTTTCTTTTTGTACCGGCTGCTGCTGCTCCACAGGAGAAGCAGCAGTGGCCGGACAGCGTTAGTATTGGCGGCTGCGGGTGGCGAGGGAGTTGATGTGCCCGAGAGGGGGGTAGGGGCTTTGGTGATGTGCCGGGGGGAGGGTCTTGGGTGATGCGTCGAGGGGGGAGTAGGGGCTTGGTTGCTGTGCTTGAGCAGGGACTGTCCCTCCCTGTGTAGAAATGCTAAGTAGTAGTAGTGTGCCAGGGCAGAGGGGCTTGGGTGTTGCGCCTGGGGGGGGCACTGAGAGCTGATTGGTAGGCAGGGGGAGGAGTAGGGAAACACGGTCCCAGGCACATTAAAACGTTGGAGGTGAGAATTATTATATAGTATATAGGTGTACTTGTAGTTTCTCCGAGGACAAGCAGACTGCTTGTTCTCACATGTGGGGTCGACGTCCGCGTCAGCCCAGGAATCGGCATTTTGCAAGCAAAATATTTAAAAAGTTTTTCCAGAGTCTTCTGGCGCGCATGCGTGGACTGATTTCCCACCCGTTGCGTGAGCACTTCTCTTCAGTTTTTCTTTCTCCGCTTTGAGGTGCGGCAGCGTTCGTTTCTGCGCCTCAACAGGCCCAGGAAGAGTCTTTACTGATTGCGAGCTCGTTCGCTTCTATTTCTTTTATTTTTTTTCTTATAAGATAAAAAAATAAATAAATAAGGTTCCCGTAGTTTCCTTTTAGTTTTTTTTACCTATTTTGTTTTCTTTCTTTTTCATCACAGCAGGCCTTGAGGCCGCGCTGTCAGGTTCTCCCCTTTTCTCTTTTGTGCCTTTTTCTGTTTTTAGGCACAATCGCATCTTTTGATTTTGCCGAAGCTGTTTTTCCTTCTATGTCATCAAAGACTCCCAGCAACTTCAAGCGTTGTACTCAGTGCAACCCGACTATCTCAGGTACCGATACCCACGCCTGGTGTATTCAGTGCCTTGGGCCCGATCATAGCCCAGCCGCTTGTAGTCTGTGTCTTCGTATGAAGAAACGGACACAAGTGCCTCAAGAGGCCCAACGAGAAAAACTTTTGGGGGCTCAGTCTGGTTCTTCGACGTCGACTTCGGTACCGAGGGTGTCGTCGTCGTCAACTTCGAAGGGAGCATCGACGTCGGGGAGAGAGGTAATGGCTGCTATGAGACCAACTTGTGCTGGGAGCAGTAAGGCGTCGAATGGGTCTCCACCTGCCTAGAGGCCTCCTATTATGCAGGCCCCCCAGGACTGGCCTTTGTCAGACCCGGCCCCGAGGAGGCGTGAGGATTCCACGTCTTCCTCATCGGTACCGAGGAGTCTCGATGACAGGCGTCAAGCGAAGGCTAAGAAGCACCGTCATCGTTCTCCTTCGCATGGTACCGGGAGCTCTGGGATGTCGAGAGAGTTGGCACCCGAGAAGCGTTGGCGCTGAGAGGATCGTTCCCCCCCTCGATACAGGAGGTGCCGATGCATCGTTCTCCTAGCAGCCCAATTCCTGCTCCCGAGCTTTCACGGATTCTGACACAGCCTATCCCACTGACCCCACAGCCTTTCCCGATGGTGGCTCTCGACGAGCGCATCCAGGCCTTGTTTCCAGAACTTCTGGAGGGACTGCTACGTCAGCTTCGGTGTCAGGGGTGCTCTTCTGTACCATCTGCTGCAGCGGTGTCTGGCCCTTTACCTGTGGTGAGATCCCCTCGACGTCGGCTGCCACCCAGGTCGATTCCCCTTCGACATCGGTGGAGGGAGCTTCGCCGCAGTCGGACAGGGCATCAACCTCTCGACATCGCCATAGAGGACATTGTTCCTCGGCGTCGAGGCAGGTCCAGTGTCGAAGCACCTTAACTCAGGTTTTATCCGACACTGAGCAGGAGCGTTCGTGGGAGTCAAATGAGGATCCCAGGTACTTCTCTTCTGATGAGTCTCTTGGGATTCCCTCTGATCCTTCCCCTCGCTAGAAAGGAGACAGTCTCCACCGGAGAGTCTGTCCTTTTCCTCTTTTGTCTGGGAAATGGCTAGGGCTATTTCCTTCCCTGTGGAGGTTGAGGATGAGCCCAGGACTGAGATGCTCGAGGTCTTGGACTATTCTTCTCCACCTAAAGAGGCTGTGACAGTTCCTCTGCAGAAGGTACTGAAGGAAGCCCTTATGTGAAACTGGTCAGCCCCTCTGTCTGGCCCCGTGGTCCCGAAAAAAGCTGAATCCCAGTATCGGATCCACAGTGAACCTGGGTTGATGAGGTCTCAGTTACCCCACAATTCCATGGTGGTGGACTCCGCCCTCTAGAGACTATGCTTTGGCGCCCCCAGGCAGAGAAACTAGGACTCCTGATTCTTTTGGGAGGAAGATGTATCAGGCCGCTATGCTCGCTGCCAAGATCCAGTCATACCAGCTCTTCACGAGCATACGCTTGCGGGACTGTCCAGCTTGGTTGATGCATTCCCTACGGAGCTGGCCGAGCTTTTTCGTCAGGTTGTCAGGCAGCAGAAGACATGTTGCAAGTTCCTGGCCAGGGATACTTTTGACACTTTTGACGTGACATCCAGAATCGCTGCTCAAGGCATAGTGATGCGCAGACTTTCAAGGCTGCGTTTCTCTGACCTGGATCATTCTGTCCAGCTACAGATGGCGGATATTCCTTGCCGGGGGGACAATCTTTTTGGAAACAAAGTAGAGGATCTAGTTGATCAAATCAAGAAGCATAATGATGCTATGGATTCTCTCTCCCACCGGGCGCCTTCTGCTACTGCCTCCTCATCTAGGAGGTTTTTTGGAGGGAGGAGGAGTGCCCCCTATACCTACTGTAGGCATAGGTACACTCCTTTCTCGGCAGCCTTCCCAGGCTCAACCCCAGTGCGCTCGTTCTCGTCAACAGCGTGCAACTAAGGCCCATTGTGCTCCCCAGCAAAAGCAAGGGACGGGCTTTTGACTGGCTCCAGTTCAGCATAGCCTCAGTAAAAGTGTCCATTCCGGACAACTTACCGGTAGGAGGGAGGTTGATTGTTTTTCACCAAAGGTGGCCTCGCATAACCTCCGACCGGTGGGTTCTTCAAATAGTCTGGTTAGGATACACTATCAATCTTACAGTTCCCAGCACAAGCAGGTACTTGCAGAGGAACTCTCCGCCCTTCTAAAGGCCAGTGCGGTCAAACCTGTTCCACCAGGGGAAGAAGGGCTGGGATTCTATTCCAGGTACTTCCTTGTGCAAAAGAAAACGGGGGTGCGTCCCATCCTAGACCTAAGGGGCCTGAACAGATTTCTAGTTTGAGAAAAGTTCAGGATGGTTTCCCTGGGCACCCTTCTTCCCATGATTCAAGAGAACAATTGGCTATGCTCTCTGGACTTAAAGGATGCTTGCACACACATCTCGATACTTCCAGCTCACAGGAAGTATCTTCGATTTCGACTGGGAACTCAGCACTTTCAGTACTTTTTGCTGCCTTTTGGTCTGGCGTCTGCGCCCAGAGTATTCACAGAGTGCCTAGCGATAGGCGCAGCAACGCCGCCTGGGAGTGCATGTGTTCCCTTATCTCGACGATTGGCTGGTGAAGAGCACCTCGAAGGCGGGCGCTCAGCAGTCCATGCGAATGACTATTCAGGTGCTAGAACTACTGGGGTTCAGATCAATTACCCCAAGTCCCATCTCACTCCAGTCCAAAAGTTGGAATTCATTAGAGCCCTATTGAGCACAAAGACAGTTCGAGCTTATCTTCCCGAGGCGAGGGCAGACATCCTCCTGTCCCTGGTGGCCATAGCTCGAGCATCTCAACAGGTCATGGCTCGACAGATGTTGAGGCTTCTGGGCCACATGGCCTCCACAGTTCACGTGACTCCCATGGCACGCCTACTCATGAGATCAGCTCAATGGACCCTAGATTCCCAGTGGTACCAAGCTGCGGGGAATTAGAGGATGTATTCCAACTGTCCACCGACTTTCGGAATTCTCTGCAGTGGTGGACGATTCGATCCAATTTGACCTTGGGACGTCCATTCCAAATTCCTCAGCCACAAAAAGTTCTGACAACGGATGCATCCCTCCTGGGGTGGGGAGCTCATGTAGATGGGCTTCACACTCAAGGAGCCTGGTCCTTTCAGGAAAAAGGTCTTCAGATCAATCTCCTTGAATTGCGAGCGATCTGGAATGCTGTGAAGGCTTTCAGAGACCGGCTGTCCAACCAAATCATATTGATTCAGACAGACAATCAAGTTGCCATGTATTGCACCAACAAGCAGGGGGGCACCGGATCTCGCCCTGTCAGGAAGCCGTCCAGATGTGGCTTTGGGTGCGCCGTCACAGCATGTTTCTGCAAGCCACTTATCTGGCAGGCGTAAACAACAGTCTGGCCGACAAGTTGAGCAGGATAATGTAACCTCACAAGTGGTCACTGAACATGGGTGTAGTCCGCAAGATCTTCGGAGCGTGGGGCACCCCCTCGGTGGATCTTTTTGCCACTCAGATCAATCACAAGATCCCTCAGTTCTGTTCCAGGCTTCAGGTCAGATGCCTTTTTCCTACATTGGGGGACAGGCCTTCTGTATGCATATCCTCCCTTACCTCTAGTAGGGAAGACTTTGTTGAAACTCGAGCAAGACTGCGGAACCATGATCCTGATTGCACCTTTCTAGCCGTGTCAGATTTGGTTCCGTCTTCTTCTTCTGGAGTTGTCCTCCGAAGAACCGTGGAGATTGGAGTGTTTTCCAACCCTCATCACTCAGAACGAGGGGTCGCTTCTACATCCCAACCTTCAGTCTCTGGCTCTCACGGCCTGGATGTTGAGAGCTTAGAATTTGCCTCCTTGGTTCTTTCAGAGGGTGTCTCCCGAGTCTTGCTTGCTTCCAGAAAAGATTCCACGAAGAGGTGTTACTCTTTCAAATGGAGGAGGTTTGCCGTCTGGTGTGACAGCAAGGCCCTAGATCCTCTTTCTTGTCCTACACAGACCCTGTTTGAATACCTTCTACACTTGCCAGAGTCTGGTCTCAAGACCAAATCCGTAAGGGTTCACCTTAGTGCGATTAGTTCTTATCATCGCCGTGTAGAGGGTAAGCCTATCTCTGGACAGCCTTTAGTTGTTCGCTTCATGACAGGTTTGCTTTTGTCAAAGCCCCCGGTCAAGCCTCCACCAGTGTCATGGGATCTCAACGTCGGTCTCACCCAGCTGATGAAAGCTCCTTTTGAGCCACTGAATTCCTGCCATCTGAAGTACTTGACCTGGAAGGTCACTGGAAGGTCGTTGTCTTGGTGGCTGTTACTTCAGCTCGTAGAGTCAGTGAGCTTCAGGCCTTGGCGATGCATGCACCTTTATATTTGAAACACTTTAAAATTTAGGGGGTAATGTTATAAAGGATTTTTCACATATAAAGTTTTGATGCTTATAAAAAGACTTTTTAATAAAATTACCCCAGGATTTTGCACAGTGACAAGAAGCTGTATACTTTCCATGACCTGCATGTTGGTGTCTTCAAGAATGGAGTTTTACTGTACCAACACAGGCCCTTATTTAGAAGTATCCCTATATGTAAAAGGCAATATTTAAACATATAGAGAGGCCAAGACATCTAAATGTCATGTCAGAACATGGGTCCATATATGAATGCTTCATCTCCCTGGCGGTAGTACCAGTGATATTACTGCTAGAGGTCTTGACAGCCATTTTGGATGGCCTGAGTGTCCAGATGGGAGTGAGTGGGCATTGCTTCTGCCTCTTTATTAGACACCAGAGAGCCCCAATCAGTTAGGGAGTAGGTCAGCGGGTCCATTTAAATAGGGAACGTGGGGTTGGGCTTGGGGGGAGACTGTCACATATTGGACTGCTGCCCAAGGGTGGGGTGGATCTCAAATGGGGTGTATGCCTAGAGGGCTCTTTATTTTGGAGGGGGGATCACTCAAATATGGGGAAGAGATGGCATCCCAAGGGCGTGCTGATACTCGGATTGGGCCCTTTTACAGAGGAGGCAGTGATATTAGAAGGCAGCTCCCCAGATCTATGGCGAGGGGGGTTCTACATTGGTTTCCCCACATGGAGCTTCCTCTGTATTTGGAGGGATTTTGTTGTGCAGTCCTGTATCTGTTTTACAAGAGGCTCTACATTTGTAAAATAGTATGGGAATTCCTGACATTCTGACTTGGATATGTGAATTCTCTCTTCTAAATTTGCTTGATAGCTTATAAGATACACACACTTTACAACTAACTGTCTTGTGGCTTCAGTTTCCCCCTAGCATTTTTATAAAGGCATATAGGCACCTATGTGGTATTCTAAAATAGGTGCTGCTTTTTAGCCTATGTGGCCTTCATACATAGGGTAATTTTTTTATAACAGGTGATTTATGCCTAGATCAAAACAACATTTACACCTGTTCAGGTGCAATTGTAAATGGTAGAGCCTAAAGTATACAAATTTATTTAAAAATCGGGTATACATCAAAACTGCACCTATTCTTTGCCCCCTAAACATGCCTACATTCAGGTTATATAAAATTATGTGCCACCTCATCACCATGTATACTTTTGCATGTTCAAACTCTGGTGTAATTTGATAAAAGCTCTTTTCCACATGAGAATGTCTCTATAAAACTCCTTCCTTATTGTTCCTGCTCTTTTGGATTTCTCTCTGCTTCATCTCTTCTTCCTCCTTTTCCTCCTCCTCGTTTGTGCATTCCCTGTTCTTGCAGCTAGCAAAGCTATCTATGGAATGTAACCACCAAGTGGGAGGGTTAGCTTCCTCTTAGTTTCTGTAAATATTACATGAGTGATGTCACCTGTTTGCTAGTAACTACAGTGGATTGATAAGATTACCAAGGTTTATTTAAATAGTTTTAAACAAACATAGTTCTCCAGTGTTTTTCTTTTAATATCATAATTCTGAACATGCATCACCTGACTAGCAGAAAAACAACTAAAGCATGTGGTAAGACTCAGTGTAAGCACAGAAAGCCTTTCTTACAAGTAAAACAGTGTAGCTGATTCCCCAAGAGATAGATGACTAGCATATTTATGCAGGTGACACTAGCTTTTGGGTTTTAATTACAGCTTTGACAAGAAGGAGAAATATGATAAGAGGTCTATAGAATCTTGACTGAAGTGGAAGGGGCAAAAAAAATTGGTTCTTTATTTTTTCAAAACATAGCACTATTGTGCATGCCATGAGGCTATTAATTTACACCCCCCCCCCCAGTTTACGAATCCGCGCTAGTGGCTGCTGTGTTATTGCCAACACAGCCCATTCAAAATGAATGAGCTATGTCGGCATTGCTGCGCGGCAGCCACTAGAGTGGCTTAGTAAACAGGGGGGTTAGTATGTTTAAATAAATAGGAGAAAAGAATTTTTCACTCAACACATAGTTAAGCTAGGAACTCATTGCCAGAACATGTGGTAAAATGCAGCTAGGGTAAATTCCTAGAAAAGTCTATAAACCAGAAAATTGTGACCTGGCATGGCCACATTTGGAAATGGGATGCCAGGCTAGATGAAAATAACATACATAGTAGATGACGGCAGAGAAAGACCTGTACAGTCCATCCAGTCTGCCCAACAAGATAAACTCGTATGTGCTACTTTATGTGTATATCTGACCTTGATTTTTATCTGCCATTTCAGGGCACAGACCGTAGAAGTCTGCCCAGCACTGGCCCCAATCTCCTCTAAGCTTCTGAGGATCCATTTCTTCTGAACAGAATTCCTTTATGTTTATCCCACGCATTTTTTAATTCTGTTACCGTTTTCATCTCCACCACCTCCCGTGGGAGGGCATTACAAGTATCCACCACTCTCTCCGTGAAAAAGTACTTCCTGACATTTTTCTTGAGTCTGCCCCCCTTCAACCTCATTTCATGTCCTCTAGTTCTTTATCACGCAAGGGGGTCTTTTACAAAGGCGCACTAGCATTTTTAGCACATGCTAAATGCTAGAGACGCCCATAGGAATATATGGGCATCTCTAATGTTTAGTGCACGCTTATTGTTAGCGTGTGCTAAAAATGCTAGCACATCTTTGTAAAAGGGGCCCTCAGTAAAGCAATTCAGCAATAATCATAAACACTTGCAAATGCTTTTTAAGACCTACTAAAATTGTGTTTTTTTTTCTTTCACTTCACAGGTGGTATAAACTGCAGTCAAAGCCAGGGAAGAAGGAAAAAGAAAGGGGTCAGGTTGAGATAGATGTGCAGTTTATGAGGAATAACATGACAGCAAGTATGTTTGATTTGTCCATGAAAGAGAAGTCCCAGTCACCTTTCCGAAAACTGAAGGACAAAATCAAGAGGAAGCAACATGATGGTCTGCCTGACACTGCCTCAGCCATTGTGCCCAGTATCACTCGATCAGCAGCCGACAGCGATGAGGAAAACGCTCCACAGAAAGAGAAGGAGAAGAAGAAAAACAAGATCAAGACCTTATTTTCTAAGTCTGGTCTACAGAAGAACACCCTCTCCCAGTCTATGACTGTTCTACCCACGTTTCAGCCAGGGCCCGTTGTATCAGAGAAAACTGTACTGAGACCAAGTGATTTCAAACCTTGCTTTGATGATGTACCACTGTCTCCAACATCAGAAGGTGAGTGGGATGCACTGTTATAGTTATGATTGGCCAGTAGTCCTTTACTTTTATTTTCAGTCAGATCACAAGATAGGATGAGCATTAATTTTATTTGCTTAGCTTGATTGGGGAGAGTTTTATGAATGTCTTTCTGTGTGAAGCCTGTTGTACATGTGGAAAGGTGATGTATGGGCATATAAATAATGCATGCCAACAAGATGGTACCACATACTGTGTAGGCATTCCTGGGGGCATAGTTTGATTGAAGTTGCAACATATGCACATGTTTAAAAAAAATGTACATACACACTTTCACCTGCCTAGGACCAGGTGCAGATGTATGTGTTAGCATTTGCACACTTTCAGAGCTGGATCTGGGAGTCTGTTTCTTTGTAAAGGCCCATACTGTAGGTACCTATGCTACCATTATATAAAATAGGCTCCGTTTCAGACTTCTCACATAGACCCTTTCCCCTAGATTCCCAGGCAATTAATTAGCTAACAATCTATTTAATGTCAATAATTGGGTGCTAGCAATCAATGATGCTAATTGATACCCATTAAAATTTTGCGTGCATCTGGCTACGTGGTATTCTATAAGGCAGGCTCCTATTATTATTATTAGCATTTGTATAGTGCTACCAGACGCACGCAGTGCTGAACACCTGATACAAAGAGACAGTCCCTGCTCAAAAGAGCTTACAATCTAAGTAATACAGACAAACAAGACAGTTACGGGTGAGGGAAGTAATGGGTGAGAAGGGAGGAAGGGACAAGGGGAGGGCAACTGTGGCTAGGAGCTAAAAGCAGCAGTGAAAAGGTGGGTTTTCAGCATAGATTTGAAAACAGGTAGAGATGGAGCTAGACGTATAGGTCCAGGAAGTCTATTCCAGGCATAAGGTGCCGCGAGAGAAAAGAAGCGAAGCCTGGAGATAGCAGTGGAGGAGGAGGAGGACGACGAGAGATTTGTCAAGTGAGCGGAGTTCACGGGGAGGAATGTAGGGAGAGATGAGAGCGGAGAGGTAATGGGGGACTGCAGAGTGGATGCATTTAAAGGTCAGTACGAGAAGTTTAAACTGAATGCGGAAACGGACAGGGAGCCAGTGAAGTGACTTGAGGAGCGGGCTAATATGGGTATAACGATTCTGGCGGAAAACAAGTCGTGCCGCAGCATTTTGGACAGATTGGAGAGGAGAGAGATGGCTGAGCGGAAGACCAGTGAGAAGTAAATTGCAATAGTCCAAGCGAGAGGCGACAAGGGTGTGGATAAGGGTTCTGGCAGCGTATTCAGAAAGGAAGGGGCGAATTTTGCTAATATTGTAGATAAAGAAACGACAGGTTTTGGCGATCTGTTGAATATGGGCAGAGAAGGAGAGAGAGGAATCAAAGATGACTCCAAGGTTACGAGCCGAGGAGACAGGGAGGATATGAGTGCCATTAACAGAGATAGAGAAAGGGGGGTGTGTCCATGGAAGGGGCACGTTAGGGGTGTTTAGAAAAGTTGCATGCATTGTTAAAGGATAGAGGGTCAGCACACCCAACTTGGACGCCAGTATTTGCACTATGTTTCAGCAGGCATAAATCTGGCACCTAAAGTTATGGCACGGGAATTTGCACTAAGCATGAGTTTATAAAGGTCTCACTCTCTTTATAGAATCGCACTTAGCACCAAACTTTTCTGATGCCCATTTTTGAACACCATTTATAGAATCTGGCCCCTTATGACTAGCTTAACCATTAGGCAGACTAGAGAGTTGCCTGGGCTGATAGCTTCCGGGGCCACAAGAAGTTGTTGCAGTCAAAGCAAAGCAATAGATCTTGACACTACACAAAGAGCCATCAGTGTGTGCTTTGCCTGCAGGGAGGGCGGGCAATTTTCAAATCACCCAATTACTCAGCTTTTGGAAATTGTCCTCGCTGGAGATGATTTTGTAAAGCATGTATGACATGCAGAAAATGCTCTTATAAAGTCGTACAGGGTTTTCTCCGAGGACAAGCAGGCTGCTTGTTCTCACGACTGGGTGACGTCCGCGGCAGCCCCCACCAACCGGAAAAAGCTTCGCGGGACGGTCGACACGCAGGGCACGCCCACCGCGCATGCGCGGCCGTCTTCCCGCCCGTGCGCGACCGCTCCCGCCAGTTCCTTTTTTTCCGCGACTGGAGAGAGTTGTGCTTCTGCCACTCTCTCTGTTTCAGCCGCCGGATTTTTCGACCGCGTTTACGCGGATCGCCGCTTCGCTCGGATTACCGTTCGGTTTTCCCTCTTCTTGTTTGTTTAAAAAAAAAAAAAAAAAATCTCTGCGCGTGTGGAGCACGCGCTCCCCTTTTCCCTCGCTTCCAGCGGGGACGCCACGTTGCGGCCTAGTGGTCGCTCGGTCGTTATTTTTTCGTGGTGTGATTTTAGCCACCATTGACGACTTTGACTTCGCCGACGCGATTTTTCCGTCGATGTCCTCGAAGGTCCCGAGTGGTTTTAAAAAGTGTGGTCGCTGCGGCCGGCCGATCTCGCAGACCGACACCCACGCTTGGTGCCTCCAGTGCCTCGGGCCGGAGCACAATCTCAAGTCGTGTGCTTTGTGTCTCGGTCTCCGGAAACGGACTCAGGTTGCGAGGCAAGTTCTGCGGGACCGTCTTTTTGGAACTTGCGCCGGCCCCTCGACGTCGACCTCGACGGCATCGGTATCGAAGGCCGGTTCTTCGGTACCGGTATCGATGCCCGAGACATCGGCACCGATGGCAGCGACCCCAGGAGAACAGGGCCCGCCGGTCCGCCGGTGAGAGTGGGGTTGAGAGGCCGCGTGGGCAATCGGCCCCGGTCACTCCCTCAGCTCGTGAGCCACGGGACCGAACCCTGTCTGACCCGGTACCTCGAGACCGAGGGGGATCGACCTCCTCCTCCTCCATGCCATCCGGCGCCGGTGACGTGCATCGAAAAAAGGACAAGAAGCGTCGTCACCGGACGCCCTCGGTGCATCCCGAAGAGGAGTCGACGCCGAAGCGTCATCGTCGAGAGGAGAGGTCTCCGTCGGTTGTGGAGGTACCGACGCGTCGGGGTTCCGGCACCTCGGTGCCGTCTCCTGGCTCCCAGCAGCTTCCGGCACCGACACCCTTACCGGCCCCACCGCCTTTTCCGGCAGCGGGCCTGGACGAGTGCCTCAGAGCCATCCTTCCGGGGATCCTGGAAGGGCTGATGCGCCAGGCGGTGCCGGCGCCGGGGGTGCTTGCGCCCTCGGCGCCGATGACTGTGGCGCCGGCGAGCTCTAGCCCGGCGCCGGGGACGTCGACACCGCCGCCGCTTGCGGTGCCGGTCTCGACAGCCACGCAGGTGGAGTCCCCGTCGACATCGATGGAGGGAGCTCCGTCCCCGCCGGCGCGGGAGTCCACCGCTCGACGACACCGAGACCTTGGTGCCTCGACGTCGAGCCGGGCCCGGTACCGGACTCAGCTACATGAGCTAATGTCCGATACCGAGGATGAGGACTCGTGGGGGGAAGAGGAGGACCCGAGATATTTCTCCTCAGAGGAGTCTACGGGCCTCCCCTCGGACCCCACGCCTTCACCGGAGAGGAAGCTCTCACCTCCTGAGAGTCTCTCCTTTGCCTCCTTTGTGCGGGATATGTCTATCAGCATTCCCTTCCCCGTGGTCTCTGTGGAAGAGCCGAGGGCCGAGATGCTCGAGGTCCTCGACTATCCATCACCACCTAGAGAGTCCTCCACGGTGCCGCTGCACAATGTCCTGAAGGAGACGCTGCTTCGGAACTGGGTGCGACCATTAACTAACCCCACCATTCCCAAGAAAGCAGAGTCCCAGTACAGGATCCACTCTGACCCAGAGCTCATGCGGCCCCAGTTGCCCCATGACTCAGCGGTCGTGGATTCTGCTCTCAAGAGGGCACGGAGTTCGAGGGATACCGCCTCGGCGCCCCCGGGGCGGGAGGCTCGCACTCTGGACTCGTTTGGGAGGAAGGCCTACCAATCCTCTATGCTCGTGACCCGCATCCAGTCATACCTGCTCTATATGAGCATCCACATGCGGACCAATGTGCAACAGCTGGCGGACCTGGTCGATAAGCTCCCGCCGGAGCAGTCCAGGCCTTATCAGGAGGTGGTCAGGCAGCTGAAGGCGTGCAGAAAGTTCCTGTCCAGGGGTATTTTTGACACCTGTGACGTGGCATCTCGTGCTGCGGCCCAAGGTATAGTGATGCGCAGGCTCTCATGGCTGCGTGCCTCTGACCTGGACAACCGCACCCAGCAGAGACTGGCCGACGTCCCTTGCCGGGGGGATAACATTTTCGGTGAGAAGGTCGAGCAGATGGTGGACCAACTGCATCAGCGGGAAACCGCTCTCGACAAGCTCTCCCACCGGGCGCCTTCAGCATCCACCTCCACAGGTGGACGTTTTTTCCCGGGCCCGGCAGGCTGCACCCTATTCTTTTGCGAAGCGTAGGTACAACCAGCCGGCCCGAAGGCCTCGTCAGGCACAGGGACAGCCCCAGCGCGCTCGTTCTCGTCAACAGCGTGCGCCTAAGCAGCCCCCTGCGCCTCCACAGCAAAAGCCGGGGACGGGCTTTTGACTGGATCCACGGGAACATAGCCGCCCTACAAGTGTCCGTACCGGACGATCTGCCGGTCGGAGGGAGGTTAAAATTTTTTCACCAAAGGTGGCCTCTCATAACCTCCGACCAGTGGGTTCTCCAAATAGTGCGGTGCGGATACGCCCTGAATTTGGCCTCCCTGCCCCCAAATTGTCCTCCGGGAGCTCAGTCTTTCAGCTCCCACCACAAGCAGGTACTTACAGAGGAACTCTCCGCCCTTCTCAGCGCCAATGCGGTCGAGCCCGTACCACCCGGGCAGGAAGGGCAGGGATTCTATTCCAGGTACTTCCTTGTGGAAAAGAAAACAGGGGGGATGCGTCCCATCCTAGACCTGAGAGGCCTGAACAAATTCCTGGTCAAAGAAAAGTTCAGGATGCTTTCCTTGGGCACCCTTCTGCCAATGATTCAGAAAAACGATTGGCTATGTTCCCTGGATTTAAAGGACGCATATACTCACATACCGATACTGCCAGCTCACAGACAGTATCTCAGATTCCACCTGGGCGCACGGCACTTTCAGTATTGTGTGCTGCCCTTTGGGCTCGCCTCTGCCCCACGAGTGTTTACCAAGTGCCTCGTGGTGGTAGCGGCCTACCTACGCAAGCTGGGATTGCACGTGTTCCCATATCTCGACGATTGGCTGGTCAAGAACACCTCGGAGGCAGGAGCCCTCCGGTCCATGCGGTGCACTATTCAACTTCTGGAGCTGCTGGGGTTTGTGATAAATTACCCAAAGTCCCATCTCCAGCCAACTCAGTCTCTGGAATTCATAGGAGCGCTGCTGAACTCCCAGACGGCTCAGGCCTACCTTCCCGAAGCGAGGGCCACCAATCTCTTGGCCCTGGCTTCGCAGACCAGAGCGTCTCAGCAGATCACAGCTCGGCAGATGTTGAGACTTCTGGGTCATATGGCCTCCACAGTTCATGTGACTCCCATGGCTCGTCTTCACATGAGATCTGCTCAATGGACCCTAGCTTCCCAGTGGTTCCAAGCCACCGGGAATCTAGAAGATGTCATCCGCCTCTCCACCAGTTGCCGCACTTCACTGCTCTGGTGGACCATCCGGACCAATTTGACCCTGGGACGTCCATTCCAAATTCCGCAGCCCACGAAAGTGCTGACGACGGATGCATCTCGCCTGGGGTGGGGAGCCCATGTCGATGGGCTTCACACCCAGGGTCTGTGGTCCCTCCAGGAAAAGGATCTGCAGATCAACCTCCTGGAGCTCCGAGCGATCTGGAACGCACTGAAGGCTTTCAGAGATCGGCTGTCCTGCCAAATTATCCAAATTCGGACAGACAATCAGGTTGCAATGTATTACGTCAACAAGCAGGGGGGCACCGGATCTCGCCCCCTGTGCCAGGAGGCCGTCGGGATGTGGCGTTGGGCGTGTCGGTTCGGCATGCTCCTCCAAGCCACGTACCTGGCAGGCGTAAACAACAGTCTGGCCGACAGACTGAGCAGAGTCATGCAACCGCACGAGTGGTCGCTCCATACCAGAGTGGTACGCAAGATCTTCCGAGCGTGGGGCACCCCCTCGGTGGACCTTTTCGCCTCTCAGACCAACCACAAGCTGCCTCTGTTCTGTTCCAGACTTCAGGCACACGGCAGGCTAGCGTCGGATGCCTTTCTCCTCCATTGGGGGACCGGCCTCCTGTATGCTTATCCTCCCATACCTTTGGTGGGGAAGACCTTACTGAAGCTCAAGCAAGACCACGGCACCATGATTCTGATTGCGCCCTTTTGGCCCCGTCAGATCTGGTTCCCTCTTCTTCTGGAGTTGTCCTCCGAAGAACCGTGGAGATTGGAGTGTTTTCCAACTCTCATTTCGCAGAACGACGGAGCGTTGCTGCACCCCAACCTTCAGTCTCTGGCTCTCACAGCCTGGATGTTGAGGGCGTAGACTTCACTGCGTTGGGTCTGTCTGAGGGTGTCTCCCGGGTCTTGCTTGCCTCTAGGAAGGATTCCACTAAAAAGAGTTACTTTTTCAAGTGGAGGAGGTTTGTCGTGTGGTGTGAGAGCAAGGCCCTAGAACCTCGTTCTTGCCCTGCACAGAACCTGCTTGAATACCTTCTGCACTTATCGGAGTCTGGCCTCAAGACCAACTCAGTAAGGAATCACCTTAGTGCGATTAGTGCTTACCATTATCGTGTGGAAGGTAAAGCCATCTCTGGAGAGCCTTTAGTAGTTCGATTCATGAGAGGCTTGCTTTTGTCAAAGCCCCCTATCAAGCCTCCTACAGTGTCATGGGATCTCAACGTCGTCCTCACTCAGCTGATGAAACCTCCTTTTGAGCCACTGAATACCTGCCATCTGAAGTACTTGACCTGGAAGGTCATTTTCTTGGTGGCAGTTACTTCAGCTCGTAGGGTCAGTGAGCTTCAAGCCCTAGTAGCTCATGCTCCATATACCAAATTTCATCACAACAGAGTAGTGCTCCGCACCCACCCAAAGTTCCTGCCGAAGGTGGTGTCGGAGTTCCATCTTAACCAGTCAATTGTCTTGCCAACATTCTTCCCCAGGCCGCATACCCGCCCTGCTGAACGTCAGTTGCACACATTGGACTGCAAGAGAGCATTGGCCTTCTACTTGGAGCGGACGCAGCCCAACAGACAGTCCGCCCAATTGTTTATTTCTTTCGACCCTAACAGGCTAGGGGTCGCTGTCGGGAAACGCACCATCTCTAATTGGCTAGCAGATTGCATTTCCTTCACTTACGCCCAGGCTGGGCTGACTCTTGAGGGTCATGTCACGGCTCATAGTGTTAGAGCCATGGCAGCGTCGGTGGCCCACTTGAAGTCAGCCACTATTGCAGAGATTTGCAAGGCTGCGACGTGGTCATCTGTCCACACATTCACATCACATTACTGCCTCCAGCAGGATACCCGACGCGACAGTCGGTTCGGGCAGTCGGTGCTGCAGAATCTGTTTGGGGTGTAAATCCAACTCCACCCTCCAGGACCCGCATTTATTCTGGTCAGGCTGCACTCTCAGTTAGTTGTTCTTCGTAGGTCAATTCCTGTTGTACCCTCTCCGTTGCGAGGTTCAATTGACCTGGGTTCTTGTTTTGAGTGAGCCTGAGAGCTAGGGATACCCCAGTCGTGAGAACAAGCAGCCTGCTTGTCCTCGGAGAAAGGGTATGATACATACCTGTAGCAGTTGTTCTCCGAGGACAGCAGGCTGATTGTTCTCACCTACCCTCCCTCCTCCCCTTTGGAGTTGTGTGTTTCATCTTTTGCTAGTTATTCAACTGGCGGGAGCGGTCGCACACGGGCGGGAAGACTGCCGCGCATGCGCGGTGGGCGTGCCCTGCATGTCGACCGTCCCGCGAAGCTTTTTCCGGTTGGTGGGGGCTGCCGCGGACGTCACCCAGTCGTGAGAACAATCAGCCTGCTGTCCTCGGAGAACAACTGCTACAGGTATGTATCATACCCTATACATGTGTAAAAAGTAGGCACCAAGAAAATATTGCCTGCTTTTATGTGGTCTGCATGTAGGTGTTACTGGGAGTATAATTTGGGCAGTGATGTATGCATTTACTTTACAGAGTGCACACACACACATATTTTACTCCTGCTTTGGAGCAGATGTGAATTGTGTGAGTGGCTTTGTGTACGACTTGGTTATTGTAGGAGCCCATTGTATAAAGGCACAAAAGCGCTTTGTACAATGAGGCACCTATAAAATTTCTCAAACTCACACTTATTTTAGAAAGGCAACAATCACCCCTATTATAATGTGAAACCAACTTTAAAATTAAAAACCACCACTTTACAGGATTTTTGTGAAAGGGGTGCTTTGGGGTAATTATGATTGTTGTGCTTAATTTTCAAAATCTGAAGGATAGGGGCCTAGGTGTCTGAAAACGAATTGAGGAGGGCACAAGATTGAAGGATTGCTTAGGGCACAAAGTACCCTTGCAGCAGCCCTAGTGGCTAGTGTGGGTCCCTGAGTAAATTTTAGTACTGTTGATTTATAAAGTTTGTATGCTTCAACTGTCAGGGAAGCACTGATGAGAAGGGGGTCTTTTACTTAGGCGTGCTGGTGTTTTTAGCGCACGCTAAAAATAGTCACGCGTTAAACGCTAAAGATGCCAATATATTCCTATGGGCGTATTTAGCACTTAGCGCATGCCTATTTTTAGCGCGCAGTAAAAACACCAGCATACCTAAGTAAAAGACCCCCAGAATTCTTCCATCTTGATGGTTTTTCTATGCTCAAATGCTTTTTTTCTGTCTTATTAGTGCATACATGTGTCAGACTCATACAGCAAATTGTCTAGGTGCCACAAATTCCGTCATTTAGTGTGTACAGCCTAAGACAACAGGATAGAAATCAATGTTTTTGCTATTTAATTTCTTTTTTCCAGATCTGTTTCAAAACAAAACAGAAGGCCGATCTTCAAAGTTGTCTCATCTTCCAGTAATTATGTCTCACAAAAGAACCATCAGTGCAGATCCCAGTCAGATGAATCAGATGACCTCTGGCAACACCAAGAAAGAAGGGCTCTCCTTCTTCAGTGGCCTTCGGTCGAAGAATGACCCTATCACACGATCCAATTTGTGCATTAATGGAAACCATGTTTATATGGAGAATACTGAACCTAAAAGTGACACCCTATCAAAGGACAGTAACCTCAGTAGTTCACCTCTGGGTTTTAGGAAAACACCAGTGTATGCATCAGCAGAAAATCTCTCTTCCAGAAGCTTGGAAGAAGGGGCCACAACTGCAGGCATTCTTGCTGACAAAAACGTGCCAAGATCATTATCTAAAGATGCCCTCAAATCAATGACAATGCCAGCCTACAAGGCTTCGGCCAGTGAGGAATCTGGGGGCAGCAATACACTTGCAAGTTTCAACCCTCCAAAAGAAACGAAAGGGGAGAAAAAGCCAGAGAAGCAGAAGCCAGCACTTGAAGAATCCCAGGACAGCATCACTCCTGTAAACGGTGATCCTCCTAAGGAAACAAAAGAGAGCAAGAAGTCCTCTCTATTATCTCTTGTGACAGGAAAGAAGGATGTTGCTAAAAGCAATGAAGATGGGCCGTTTTCTGAAGCCTTCTTGGAAGAGCGAGAAAAACCTGTTAACGAACCTAAGGAAACAAAAGAAAGCAAGAAGTCATCTCTGCTATCTCTTGTGACAGGAAAGAAGGATGTTGCTAAAAACAATGAAGACTGGCCGTTTTCTGATGTCTCCTTGGAAGAGAGAGAAAAACCCGTTAACGATCCTAAGAAGGATTCTGAGCTAGCCCCCAGAGAAGATGAGTTTAGCAAGAAGAAGCCATTCAATCCATTTGATGAGGACCTGGCTGAGGAAAAGAAACCAGAGCCACCTTTGGCATCAGCAAGGACCACAAAAACCTCAGCTGTCAAGCCCAGGTCAGTCTTTGAATATCCACATCATACATTTTGAATTGCTTGTCTAAAACATATGCAGTCTTATTTCATGATTGATTGATTTTTTTGAGTAAACAGGGAATTTTCAACCTTTTATTTTGATAAAGTTGGTTGAAAGTTGCCCTCAACAGAGCAGCAAATGTGTGCAAAGGCTGTGGGATAAAGGAGGTATGGACTTTAGGACAAGGGAGGAAAAGAGTACGTGTGCATTCAGTTTTCAAATGTACTTATGCTATTTTCTCTGCTGTGCACCTGTAGGAAGAGTAGGCACAAAACAGATGCTTTTAGAACAGGTACTTTGGTCATATTAATTTTCAAAAAGAAACTGCATGGGTAATCCTTTTGTAAATTTGCATATAGTACCTTCCTTCTAAGGGCTTTCATGATTTGCAGTTTCTTGGACTATTAGAAACGGCCTCCCATAGTGTCAAACACTTGATAGGACTTGAGGGTTCTTGTAATGAACTGAATTATGCAGCATGCGATAACTGTTAGTGCATACTTACATTAACAGTTGACACTTCCCAATATTTAGGGTTCACACTTCCCAAGGTACCAACTCAGTGCTGGATTTTTAAAGGAGAAACTCCATGGAGGGGGGAGGGTTTCTTTAGTAAACTGGCTTGCAGGCCTGCAAAATCTACAGGGGGTCTGAAAATTATTATTTATGTACTGTATGTATGTACATAAATCATAGTCCTTCAAAATTGCTCATATTTAAAAAACGTTTCAATTTTGCCATTTTACTATCAACCAGTATTCTACTTTATGTCAAAATAGAAGGTGTTACCCATTTATATCATTGTTCAAATATGCAGCTGGAACAAAATCCCCAAAGAATGTTTCTATAAATCTGAGATTATTTGGATGGCTGAGGCTTTTTAAGCAGGTGGGCACTTTGAAGGAATGACTGCCCGACCTTGTTCCTTTTAAGCTTAACATAACAGTTTTCTTTGATCAACCTTGTAATTTCCCCATTTGCAATCAAGTGTATATCTTGGCTCAGGCATTCTTGCTTTACAAAGCCTCTTTTCTGTGCAAGTAGTAGCTCTGTGGGGTGTTGGAAGAGTGGACCCCCTGTGTAAGTTTCTTTATGACTAACCTTTTATGCAGTGCTGGCCTAGTGGTTTGGGTGTAGGATGTTTTTAAAGTATCATGATTCTATCAACAGCTAGCCCTTGTCTACAACTATTTTTTTCTGTGTTTCCTTTCTTTCTATTTGCAGATGTTTACCACCATCAGTACTTTTTATCTTCAGTTACCATCTTTACTAATAAGCTAATGTTAACACTGACCTTTCAGCACAAAAAGTACTTGTCTATTTATGTTTAAAGCAGGATAATCAGTTGTTGTTTTGCTGTTCTAGTAAATCTTGTATTGTGAAATAGCTAGAATTAATAGCACATTCAAAAATGTCATTAAACTATGTAAGTAATTAGGTTCTATTGCATAAAATAGGACTTGCAGTAAACATAGTAACATAGAGGCATATTTTCAAAGCACTTAGCCTCCCAAAGTTCCATAGAAACCTATGGAACTTAGCCTCCCAAAGTGCTTTGAAAATATGCCTCATAGTAACATAGCAGATGATGGTAGAAAAAGACCTGCACGGTCCATCCAGTCTGCCCAAGAAGATAAATTCATATGTGCTACTTTTTTATTTGTACTGTCCTCTTCAGTGCACAGACCGTATAAGTCTGGCCAGCCCTATCCCCGCCTCCCAACCACCAACCAAACTTGCAGTAAAATGTGTGTTTAATGCAGGAGCGCACCTTAGTAACTGTAGCTGAAAGTTTGCAACAGAGATCAAAAAAGATGTTGCACAATTGTTTTGGTTTTTCCCTGGAACATGGAGATTGATTTTGGCTTCATACCTAGAATTATGAGTCATAAATCAGGAAATCCCCAGAGATTCAAGTGTTTTGAGCTCTGCTCCCTTACAGCCTAGTAACCTTAGGCTTGTTCATCTAAATTTTCATGCCTCCTTTTTCTGCAACGGAGACTGGCTACTTCAAGCACCAAAGTTCAAAGCTAGACTTTCCTTCCAAGTATTCTAATTCTCAAGTCTTTTGTTGCCATCGAGAAAGCACTAAGGTGCAATGACATTTACTCTTGGCATGTTTTGGTTATAGTTTAGTAATATAATAATGGACAGTTGCTATCCAAAGCTGCAAATTTTTAGTATAGGTGTCAAACAATTCAGTTTTACCATGTCACACTTTTTTTTTTATTTTTCATTGTAACATTTGGACACAAATGGGTATATATGTATGAGAATTGTTTAGGCAAATAATCTTTAAAATACTTGGGAGATTGTGCTTTCTGAAGCAACTGACCTTTAGATTTTATTTTGTCCTCTTTGCAGACTGGACGTGTCTTCAGAGGATGAAACCAAAGCCAGGCTTACTTCTGCTTCTCCTTTATCTGAGTTTTCTTTCTCTCTTTCTAATGATCCTGATGACCCTTTTTCTCTCACCCCTAAGCTGGGAAAGGGGATAAATACACAAGACTTGGAAAATCTTTCGACTCAGCCCTTCACTCTTACTCCTCTGAATACATCTCTTTCTTGGTCTTTTCATGGCAAAAGCTTACCCTCCTCAAAAGAGAGCCTCACTAATTCAGGACTGTCTGAGCCCCAAAATGAGCCTTTAAATAATAACAGTTCTACTAGTGATGATATCTCTAATTCACATTCTGAAAAGCCTTTCAGCTCTTGGGAGAAAATGATGATTACTAAGAAACCCAATGAAACTAAAGAAGTGCAAATTGTTACCCCATTTACTGAACAAAGCATAAATGCTAAGAGCTCGGTGGAATCCCTTCTGGGTGAGATAAAAGGTAAAAAAGAAAACTTGAACTCTTTGCAGGCATTGGATGCTGAATTGCAGGATAGAAGCCTACCTGATCAACATAAAGAGAAATCTCATGAAGGCCAAACTGTCAAATCATTCCTGGGAAATAGATTGTTTTCTTCAAAATGTGATGAGGTTTATACCCTTAATACCTCCTCCTCTAAAACCAAAATCACATCTTTGAATTCTTCTAAAATCAGAACTAACAGTGAAGACAAAGAAATGTTTGTCCCAACCAAAGTGGATGAGTCGCTGAAAGAGAGAGAATTTATTCATCAGTTAGATTCAACTTTGATTCTTTTAAATAAACATGAAGCCATTTCAAGCCCAAATGAGGACCATCAAGAAAGGAATGAAAGCATGTTTTTCTTAAATGAGATGGCATCAAACAAACAGGGAGCTGTCACAGGTTTGGCTGATGTGATTACCCCAGGAGTTCATGATGTAAGGAGCAAATCAGAAGAGCAGACAACAAATAACCAATTACTTCACAAAGAGCCACCCAAAGCAGCTGCAAGGGTTCAAACCCAGCCCATGAAGGAAGGAACGAAGGAAGGATCTATTACAGAAATAGAATCTAAACCTGTACCGCCAAAGCCAATGCCAAGAAAACTAAATAAAATTGAATCTAACTGTTCAACAAATAGTGTTTCTTTAACATCAGAGTCCTTTCTGACTGACTCGACAGTCTCTGCATTGAAGTCTGTGGTACACAAAGAAAGTCCTCTTAAACTTGAGAGTGAACCAGAAAAAACACCTGTTCTATTAGATGCATCCACACTTGAAAGCCATAATACGGATGATGATGACAAAGGTTCCCAAAGTAAGGCTGATTTTAGTAAAGACTTGTTCAGGGGAGATGAGCTTCCAGTAATCCCAGAGAGACCAGAAGATGAGTGGCTGATGGACAGAAGCAAGGAGGAAGAAGTTTCTGAAGAACATCCTTCAAATAGACCCTATTCTGTTGATCAAATGGAGAGCTCAAATCACATTCTCTCTGAAGAAACATGGCATCCAAAATCTAGGACATACCTGAGTGAGAAGCAAAGTGACCAATTTAGAGCCAATAAAGCAAACCAAAATGTAGCTTCTGAGGACAATAAACAGGTATCTTATCCAAACAAGTCAAACCAGCAAAAATCAGATCAGTTAATGGGGATTAATGACATAACAGAAAGCAGCAAAAGTGATGGATTTGATGTGCATAAAAATAACTCCCAAAACAAATCTAACCCCTTTCTGTCTGATCGCTCCTTTTCTAGTCCTTCTGCTCTCTCCTCGTCTTCCGGTTCACAGCTTCCTTCTAACACAAACCACAGTTACAGAACAGAGTCTTCGAAAAGTCCAACAGCAGAGAGTTCTGATAAGGCTGAAAACACTGGCAAGAAGAAACTTCTGCAGGCATGGGTTTCACCCTCTGAGACACATCCAATCCAGACTCGGCAGAGTGATGGGATGGTGTCTGCCAAGCACAGGTGAGAGAACTTAGTTCCAAAACCGTATCTCCTTTGTCAGATTATTTCATCTCCAATCAGCATCTGTTTTCTCCTCCTTACTGATGCCCCATAATGCTGTTCTGTGAGATTTCATGGTTACAGGGAGAAGGGAACAGATAGTAGACCACTTTTTAACAAATGCTAACCAAAATAATCCCTTATAGCAGTGTGATTTTTTTTTTTCCTTCCCTCTTCCCTGTCATTGAATTGGAGTTTCTTTCCCCTTTTCATTTTTATTGTATTTGTAATTGTACACTGCTCTGATTTGCCTGAAGGGCAATATATCAAATCAAAATTAACTAAACTAACCAGATAACTTAGTTAACATTTAACCAGAAATCTCAAAAAAAAACTTCTCCAGTTAAATAGAGCCATTGAAAATCGCTATCCTCTTCTGGCTAACTTTAGGACAGCTTTTCTGACCAGACTTGACTGGTTATACTGGATAGTGTAGAATTTCAGTGCTTTCTGGTTAAATTCTCACCCCACACTCGGCATGTCTCTTGCCTCTCCCATACTTAACAAATTATCTTATATCTGAACAACTCCATTGTCTGGACAAAAGTTAACTGGTCGGTGGAGAGGGAAATTTGTCCAGTGAGTTCCTGAAGTGAACTGAATCTTTTGCTTGCTAGCCGTGATATTGCTGATGGCAAAGCATGTAAGACATAATGTCCAGAGCCTGATACATCAATACATAAACATTATCCCTCATTAACTTTTAATATCCTAACATCTATTCTAAAATTTCAAATCATAAAATCTTTCCCACCCAGCATCAAAATATAGTACAATATAACATAGGTAATACATTCATGTCACAATGCATTCTGCACTTAAATATCATTATCACATGAAGAGGAAGTGGCCTAGTGGTTAGAGCATGGGTGGGCAACCTTTATACACAGAAGGCCACATGAATGTCAGTACTACCCCTAGCAGGCTGCAACATTATGTAATGACCAGAAATGCACAGAGCTCTATAGACCTGTAATAAATAAATATATAAGTATTTAACTAAAAATGATGCAAGCAAACTTCAGGTTCCCAGTTAGATGGTGAGCTCTCTAAAGAAGGGACATATTGTACCTGAATACACAGCATTGCACAGTGACATGTATTCATCTGGTAGTGTTATAAAATAGGTTATTTTGGAAGCATATTACTATAGCAGCTATCTCTTTGCCTACATAAATCTGTCTGAAGCATTGATGCCAACTATAATCTTATATCCATTAGAATTCTAATCCTGGTACTCTGGATACACTGGAGCAGATGATCCAGTTTTAAGTTCCTGTTTGAAGATTATATAGTTTGCTAATCCTTAAGCAAAAAGTTTGTAACTGGAGAGACGGAGAAAGCTCTGTACCTCATCTTTATCTGCTTAGTCTCTCTCTCTTTTTTTTTTTTTTTTTTTTAAATAAAGGAATTAGGAAGAGTGCCTCAATTTTTAAATTACATCAACTTATTCGTGCAGTGTTTACTGAAAAACATTTTGCTATTTTGGTTCAGTCTATAATTTTATCCTATTTATATTATTGTAATGGCTTATATAACCTTTTATCTGCTTCCTCTATAGCTAGATTACAGATCTTGTAAAACACTGTAGCAAAGCTGATATTTGAGGAGAGGTGGTTTGACCACATCACGGCGTGTCTGATAGGACTGCATTGATTTCCTATAAAAACCCGAGTTTCTTTTAGGTTGGCTTGTTGGGTTTAAAAGCTTTTTGAAGGCTGGTTTTTATTTTTTTTTTCTTTTCCATTATTATCTGCCACCTCTAGGGCAGGGACCTATTTATTTTCCATCCTACTGTGGAATTAAATATAAAAGCTTTTTGCAGTCAACTTTTGTATAGCAGGCTGTTCAATTTTGTTATTCTTTACCTATTAAACTTTAGAACAGTGCTAACTTATCTGTATTTTTGTAAAGGTTAGAAAACTCTTCTTGTTTGTATTTTCATTTTTGTTGCTTGTAACCCGCTTCGAACCAGTTTACTGGGAGTTGGCGGTCTATAAGTACCTATTGTATCGTATCATAATTACTGACCTTAATTTGTTCCTAGCGATATCTCAGACATTCCTTTAAGTACCCTGACCCTTGCTCAGATAAAGGTCAAATATACAAGTTAAAGCTTTTAAATTGAGTAACATCACAGGCAGTCAGTGAAGGGGCTTCATACAGGGCTGATACTCTTTCCACCTTTACATTCTTGTCACTTTTTCCTAGCTGCAATGTCTTGAATCTGTTGGAGACACTTTAATGAAGGCAGACCACAGTATAGACTATCACAATAATCAAGCCATGGTAAAATGTTAGTAAAGGTGGTATAGTAAGTTCCAGTAAACATACTTTGGAATTCCTTTCCATCTTAAATTTCCAGCCTTTCGGATAATCAGGCATATTTATACCTCATTACAATTTCTTACAATATCAGAAGACTGATAGAATTAATGATTCATAATAAGTGGAAAAGGCACAGTTGGTTTTATTTATTTATTTATTTATTTATTTTTAAATAGCTGTCAGTAAATTAGCCGCACTTCTGTTGGTGCAAAAGCATTTTCTCTGGCACTTTAATTTTCTTTGATTGTGTTCTGCCAGCCTATGGTCATTTTTGGGTTAAAGTTGACAGAGGGTTACTGCTGCACTTTTGATGCTGTCACTGGTTTTTCATGTGTTTCTGCTAGAACTCGGGGTAACAAGCTTTGTAGTATCTGTAAAGGCTTCCTTTTCTTTTATGCAGTTAGCTTGAGTAGTTCAGCTACTGTCCATGTACATTTTTGGTTGACATGGGGAATCTACCTTAAAACTTGAAAATAAAAGGCTGGGGTTGTAGATGCAACTTGTTGGCCCCGAGGTTTGTGTGAAGAATAAAAAAAATATGTTTAATGTTTCAGTCATTAAATTTTCAGTACTTTGTTCCCACCATCCTTTTGGGACTTTATTTTGCCAGAGACAGAACATGAAAACTGCTTCGAAAATAAGGTTGTGGTTCTCTTATGATGCATAATTCCCATCACTCAATCCCTTGTGGTAGCAAGGATCAAGTTTTAAACCTTTTCTTTTTTGTGCTCAACTGCACTGCCAACAAGAAAATTAATAGCATAGTTTCTGGAAGGTAGCAACAGTGCCTCTTCTCAAACATTTATCCAATATGACCCTGTTTTAGAACTGTAACAATTTATGTGACTCCATGAAGAAAGTCACAGCATGATGGCTGAAATGTCTGTTCCATTTACTTAAACACAGCAAGACCCAGACAACTGCAAGAATCGTGTGACTTCAAATGATGAAAACCCCTACTTTCCTCCCCTTCTCTCCCTGTGTGCTTCTTCCTCCTCTTCACACTCCCCCCAACCTATCCAAATCATGAAGGTGACATCATCCAGTACAGTGACTGTATGCTCACAAACCCCAGTACATTGCATGGATTTACAGCCTAAAAAGGAGGGGGGTGGGGAGACGAGACGGGACTCCACACTGATCTTAAAGTGGCAGTGACGTCAGGCCCATGCTCCAGCGTTGCATGTCTTGCCAGTCCCAAGAGGAAGTTGCCAAGGGGGAGAGTCATAGCATTTCTGGACTACAAGCCTGTAGAGTGAAGGTTTCACACTGCAATTATTTTGCCCAGTCAGAAGTAGCGTAGTGGCAGCAGCAGGCCTAAGGAAGGCTGCCAGCAACCCTAGCTCCACACCTGGATTCGAGTCTAATTCTAGCACCTGTAGCCATTGTCAGCTGAATGGAATAATATTTTGCCCAATACAGCATCAGCAACTAGAGAGCTTGGGGAGGGGGGCAGCCTGGAAATTGGTTTGTTTGGCCTCTCTAACCAAAAAGGAGCCCCTGCCTCTAGCTACCAACAAACTAATCATGGCAGCACATCATATAAACCTTGAAGTGTTATTATCCTTTTATAAAAGAGGGCTCGTTCTCATTATCTAAAACAGGATTTCTTGCCCCCTGTGTTTGTGCTGCAGTTAGACTATAAGAATCACAAACAATCCAATTGCACTTAAGTATGCATGTTCATTTTCATCACTGCAGCAAATGGCAAAATGTAACTTGTATTTCAAACTACGGCATGACAAAGGGCCTTTAAAACAGCTATAGAACAGGCTTATTAGATGTGAGGTTTGCATTCTGTCTGATAATTCAATACTTGCCTATTACTTTGAAGGATTATTGCAGCCTCCATCAGGTACTAGAAATTACAATTAAGATTAGATTGAGAAAGGAATGAAGGGTAAGCAGTTAAGAGCCATATACATGCAAATGTGCACAACTTATTGCTGCCTCTAACTGCTTATATCAGTACTAATTAGCTGCGGAATCTGATCTGCATTAGATAAAAACAAGCAGAAAATAACTCTGAAATAAAGCCAGTCAGAAACACAGGCACTGTGACATTTTAAATTCTCAGGTATAAATGTGAAAAAAATGACAATATGGCTGTAGGTTTTTTTTTTTTATATATATATAAGAACATTCCAGTGTTTAATGCCCTTGAAAATGTTGGCTGCAATTTCAATAATGTACTAGTACATATTTTCATAATAATTTCTTAATATCTAAAAATAGTGTGGTTGGTCTGCTAAATTTTGGTTGACTTATTTCTGCATATTGAAGTAGACTATGAACTGATTAGAAATGTATCGCCTATTTTTTCTTGATGTTCCTTCTCAAAACGTATAGGGTAAATGGACTCTTCTGTGCATACCCCCATTCTCACCACTGTCAAACACCAGATGCTGAGTGAGATGGACCTGTGTGATCTTCACCAAGAGGTCTTAACTTAGGAGACCTCCTAATTCATTTACCTTTTTATCTGAATCACAAGCTGAGGATGGTCCCTTGATCTTTTGGCTACCACACCTCTTGGCTCAGGTTGAAATCCTAAAGGATAATTGCCAGCCAACCCCATTGGGGATATAATAATGCAACAACCTTTGCAAACAGGATTAACCCTTGCTAATTTTTTTTTAAGCATGCAATTCTGCTCTGACATTAGCAGTTTATTGGCATGTTGCAGAGATCTAGCTTTCCTCAGGCAAGCAATTGTTGTCATGGTAGTGGTATACTTCTAATTTTAGAGACCAGCTTCTTTCAATCTCGCCAATAACCAATGAATACCATAGAATTAATCTTTTCCAAGTTTAGAGGCCAGTACTCAAAACTAACACACTAAGAAGTGTTTAGGACTTCATTTGCACACTCGTTATTTATTTATTTATGTATTGTTACATTTGTACCCCGCGCTTTCCCACTTATGGCAGGCTCAATGTGGCTTACATGGGGCAATGGAGGGTTAAGTGACTTGCCCAAAGTCACAAGGAGCTGCCTGTGCCTGAAGTGGGAATCGAACTCAGTTATTTTCCACAAAATGCTTAAAGGGCTGATATTAACGTATGCGCTAAACATTGCTGCAAATTTTATTGAAATGCATTTAAAAGAATGCAAATGAGAGGTCAGTTAGTATTCCTTCACAGTGCTTAGAGGGCAGTGAAGCAATGCCCAAAGCAAATGGCGATCTATAATGCCAAAAATGTACTGCCGGCTTAGGGGCACAGCATGGAGGGATTTGGGGAGAGGATGTGTTGTCAATTTCTCACATTTAAACTGTCCACTTTGTCTTCTTTTGGAAGCATAAGGAAGCTTGTGCTGATAGTGAGAAAAAACATGTGCAAGTCTGAGCAAAAGTGAAAGCGCAAATCTGCGCATGTTTTTTCTGCATTTAAATAGGAGCCTTTCAAAAATTTAAGTGCAAACCAATTTTTTAAAAGTTCATATATAAAGGTGCAGAAGAACAGCAGTGATATGTGTTTGCATTTCAGGTTCAGTCTGAACATGCGCACAAGAGCCGCGCTTAGCGTAAAACATTTGTGGATATGCACCAGGCACACTCCTCCCATTCCTTTCAGTTAATAGCATGCACTATCCACACATATAATTCTTGTATTGTAATTTTGTTCATTTTAATTGCAAAACACAAAATAAGAAATAAAAACAGTCCACCGGGGGATTGGAGAAGATACAATAGGAAAAACAAAAAGAAATCTAGGCATAACTATCCACAGTCCATTTCACTGAAATAAGGCCTAATTACTACCAGTACTTTTCTCCCTAACAGAAATGTTTCTAATTGAGATGGATCAAACAAAACAAAATTCTTTTCCTCATATGAAATGAAACATGTACGTGGAAATCTGAAAAAGAACGTTGCTCCTAGAGCTAGAACACGTAATTTATAATCCAGAAACTGTTTCCACATCACTTAAGTGGCTCTAGTGGCATTGGGAAAAATACGGATACTTTGCCTATATAATTTCTCTTCTTTCTTAGAAAAGTAAAGTTTTAAGTATCTGAGCTTTTTTTTCCTGTTCACAACCAAAGGCAACTAGGAGTGTAGCTCTAGAGGAAATAACTGAGAAGGATTTGAGAATTCTGTTAAATTTAGAGTCAACATTTCCTTGTGCCTCATTCGTGCTCTTACAATATACACATAGTAACAAATTAATATGGTAATATTTTCTGCCTCAATATGCAAAACTTCCTTTAAGCATTTCCCCAAAAACATCAAAGGTGCCGTTAATCTACAGTACGGAAATTCAACAAATTTAAATTTCTAGCTCTCAATGAATTTTCCAAGTTATCCAGTCATCTGTGAATTAAGACTGTGCTTAATTGCTGACATGCAAGTCATTTGCAAAGTTTTAATTTGTGATGTAGCTAAAACCTGATTCCGTTTAACGGTCAGAACTCTTGACTCAAAATCATTCAATTTGTCCACAGTTTGTCATGAAAATTCACATAAGAGAATAGACGTTCTCAACCAATTTTCAGTCCCTGAAACAGCATTCCATATATCAACCAGGGAAACATCTCTAGGAGTATCAGAATCAGGTTATGAAAAATTAGGGCAATTCACCACCAAGAGCATAGGAACTGTAGATTCCTGAAGGCTCACCGAGTCTTGAGGTGATACTAACCCAGCAGTGGCCAAACCCTCTGAAAAAGGACCTCCAAGCTGGGTGACCAAAGAAGTAGCAGGTGGAGATGGGGGTAGGCCTATCCCCTGAACTCAAGGAGGGACCTGAAGCCAAACAAATAGTCATAAGCACTGTGACATGTTTATCTATAGGACCTGCCACTCATGGGGTGCTAGCCATATTTAGATGATAATCTGGACTTCACCTTAGCTCTGTGTGGCCCATTATCCAATGAACAGTAATAAACAAAAGTACATACCTTTATCGATGGTAAGTCAGGCCCTAGCTCTCTGGGTCCTAAAGGGCTCCCAAGGGGCCTGGTGTGCCCCTTCAGGCATGCACCTGCGGCCACAATTATGCAAAAAAATGACATCGGACACCGTTCTCAGATCTTCCCGGCAGATCAAGTCTCCTCCCAATAGTGTAGATCTCTGTGCTCCCCCATGCATATAATTTGAATGTCATTTGCTTTGAGCATTGGTTAGGTGTTTTTTCTGTGCTGTTGTACTATTGGGTTTGCATTGTGGCTTTTAGCACCCCTGGTTTGAGCATTAGTCCCTTAATGAGGGATATCTGGTTTCTGTGTTCCACCTAATAATATTGACTGCTTTAGTGAATGAATGGAACTCATTATATTAATGCTTACTGTTTATTTCAGACCTCATCCAGTGAAACCCATGAATACCACGCAGACCAGAACCTCAACCACATCAAGCTTTGGGACATTGGGCAAAAATCAAGAAAATATAATTGAGTTCAATGCAAAGGTATGCTCCATCCTGAAATAAAGTAAAGGGTAACACATGAATATGCATTGGTAAGGCAAATCATGGCTATGGCAGAATAGTACATCTATGCCCCGATGATCAATTCCCTGTTCTGTTCAGAAACAGCACCCTTAAAATAGTGCCAGAACAGCGTGGGGAATTAACTCACCAATGATCAACGCCAATAAAATGCAAATTTAAGTGCATTAATAGCGTTGATCATCAGGGGAAGTGTAGGAGGATTGTGCCTGAGCATGCACTCAGGCACAATCCGGCCGCACTTGTTTGACAGGTCTGTGCTGTCAAAAGGCCGGACCTGTCAAACACAGGACCTATAGGTCCTTGACCCCTCAAAATCAAAAGCCCCGGTGGCCTAGTGCCCCCCTCAAGCCCCCCACGCATGGGGGGGGAGGGGCTGGAGGTCTGGTGGATCTCTAGCCCCCCTCCCTTGACACCCCAAAAATCCCTGGTGGCCCAGTGGCCAACCCTATCCCCACCCCCCACCCGCCCTGATTGTCTAGCGGTCTCCTCTCCCACCCTTACCTCATTGTTCGACAGAGTAGGGAGTAGCACTCCTTCCTCTTCCAGCGCAGCCTCCAAAAGGCACCATTTTGGAGGCGCGCTGGAAGAGAGGGACTGCTACTCCCTACTCTGTCGAACAATGAGGTACAGGTGGGAGAGAAGACCACTAGACCAGGGCGGGTGGGGGTTGGGGATAGGGTTGGCCACTGGGCCACCAGGGATTTTTTTTTTTTTGGGGGGGGTGTTGGTAGGTTGGGGGACTGGAGATTCACGGGTCCTCCAGCCCCCCTATGAGTGCATGGGGTAGGGGGCTGGAGGTCCGCAGGACCACCAGCCCCCTGTGTCACTGGCTTGGGGAGGAGGCACTAGGCCACCAGGGCCTTGCTTTGAAGGGTCCAGGGGTCCACTGGACCCCCCCCCCCCCCCCCCCCCAGGACTGATGGTAAGTGACAGCCCGGGCTGCCTGACTTCGGACAGGGGGTGGGAGACAGGAACAGAGGGAGTCTTAACCCTAACGCCAGCTCAGAGCTGGTGT